>NC_090733.1:23543274-23545774 GCF_036898095.1 Palaemon carinicauda | reverse complement strand
CTCTTTCCCTCTATATATATATATATATGTATATATATATATATATATATATATATATATGTATATATATATATAGGTCGAAAGACATATATATATATATATATATATATATATATATATATATGTATATATATTTATGAGATTTTAATTCAGAAAAAAAGGAAATAATCTACGCTGTTTAACTTTTTTTGTACTTTGTGTTCAGATTATGCTTAATAATTTCGTTTCAATTCTCTTACATATTTCATGTTTTTATAATTATCGGTTATATTTTGGTGACTAATGTAGAATGAATAATAACAAAGAATATATATATATATGTATATATATATATATATATATATATATATATATATATATATATATATATATAAAAGTATCAATATTCCGGGATAGGTTAAGTAAAATTTGGAAATTAAATCTCCTAAAATTACTTATAAAAATCAAGCTATATATTAGTTTAGTGAGATTGGTGTTACTGTATGGATGTAAGTCGTGGTATTACAATTAAACAGTATTCAACAGAATATCGTAGATTTGAGAATAAAGTCATCAGAAGAGTATTGGGAGTTAAGTGGCAGGACAAGATTAAAAATGAAACTCTAAGAGAGAGTACTCGAGTGCCATACGTGTATGACATCATGGTGAGGTAGATGGTAATGGTTTTTGCATGCTCTTTGCCCTCCCCAAGAGAGATTAGTACACCAAACCTTCAACTGGGCTCAGCAAGGCACTACAATTTTAGGAAGATCCAGGCCTACATGGCTGAACACTATGGTGCGTGATGCAGGATATGATGAATGGAGAAGTAATGATTTAAAAGCTCAAGATAGAGACGACTGGTGATATCGAACAGAGGCTCTTTGCGTCAATAGACGTAGGAGGAGATGAAGCTGAGGAAAATTAGGTATGTGTACGTTTGTATGTGAATTTCTTTAGGATTCATATTTTATTTGTTTTACAGGCTTAGTGCTATGAACAACGAAATCTTTATTATAAAAATAAATAAACTTTTTATGAAACCATATTTCATTCTCCAGGTCAGGCACTGAAAGCTGTCTAAATTGTAGTGACCAAAGATATCAGAATTACCATCTCTCGATCTTCTATTTCAAGAATGAGCATCTTCTCTCATCTGGGTCTTCCTTTCTTTTGCGAAGAAATATCTTGTTGTTCAATAAAAAGACGTCACAAAGTCTGTAAGTGAAATTTCTGTGATCTGTTTGTTGTTCCATCTATTCAATTATGTCATACTTTTTTTATCAATTTACAATAATTCTGAATATGAGAGAGAGAGAGAGAGAGAGAGAGAGAGAGAGAGAGAGAGAGAGAGAGAGAGAGAGAGGAGAGAGAGAGAGAGAGAAACGCTATCAACGTGCATAATGAACTTACGAATCCAATTACTGAATCATAACACGTTTTCAGATATTTCATCCGGTTATCAGCCTTAATGAAGCCAAACGAGGAAGGCATAGAATTGCACTTGGCAGCTAGCCTCATTGCTTACCGTTATCATAATTCGGTGGTAAACCCTTTTATGACATAGAAAATAATTTTTCTGGTAATTTTGTAGGTTTTTCAACTCGGTACTTATATCAGAACTACTACCTTTTAAAATCTGTGTTCAGTATTTCTTTATCATTGATATTTGGTGATTATTTTAGTGAGGACACATTCATGTGGTGTATTTGAATAAACAGCAAAGCTGTACGATTTACGGCCATCCTTACTAGATTGGTTAGCTTTGAGCGATCAGACTAAAGTCTCCCACCATCAGCAATTGGCAATGGCCAACGTGGTGATATAAACTTTCCAAATCCCAGACATGAATAATGACATGTCTGAGACCTGTCAATGGTGAGTTGTAGTTTTGAATCAATGAATTATTTCATCTAAAAAATCCTATGGAATTCCCTCGAAATATTTTTATTATATACAATTATGTTTTAAGTAAATCTAATGTAAACTATGTGTGTGAGTTCTATTCAAACTAAGTTGGGATAATTTTTGACCTAAACAATCATGGGAAAACAAAAGCGTATTAAATTCTGATGGAAATTCTTCCACAATATGTTTACTTTTTTTGAGATATAAAAGATAATTTTGCTCAATGGATGTCGTTGTTTGATCCGACCAGAAGGGAAATCCGCACGGAAGTAATATGCAGTAAATAACTTTTCAGTTACAAATCTTAGTTCTTGGTAAAGCCAATTTGAACAACAGAGTTAAGAATGACATATATTTTTTTACACTATCATCCTTTACCGTTGGCATCAACTTAATTTCTGCGCTCATTAAATGCCTACTTTAACTGTTAGTCTTCATGGTGATTAACATATCTTGTGATTAGTGTCTTATAATTAGTGGGTGAATGCTTGTTCATTTAATTAATTTAAATCTACATAATATTACACAACTGTTAATGATGGAAAGAGGAAAATATTTGAGATAAAAGAGTACGATTATCGAAACACAAAGCGATTTATTTCTTTGGTGGATG
>NC_090733.1:23530774-23540774 GCF_036898095.1 Palaemon carinicauda | reverse complement strand
AGTAGTAGTAGTAGTAGTAGTAGTATTTTTATTATAACAAAGTCTTTTATAACAAAAAAATATACAACAGGTAGAAAATAGAATCTATTTACCGAACCGTAGATCGTTAATGAAATAAAAAGAATGTTAGGTCGTCGTCGGATGATACTATTACTCATCAGCTAATGTAGGTGTCGGCTTAATTGGTTAAGAACTATTATTAAAATACTAAATGCATATCCTAATGTAATAGTATCCAGAATGCCACAGCATAATTTTCGAACGTACCCATAGGTTGGTGACCCATTCGGTTTGGTAGTTCATATTAGCTTCCGATATTGTTTTTTTCGTAATGTTGCTTAAACAAATTTAAATGCTCAATATATTTCACTAGATGGTTTTCGTGCTCACTATAAAACAAATTGTAAGTAAAAGACGAAAATTATATAAAACAGTATGTAATGTTAGGTATAATGTTACAACAACAGATATATTAAGGAAGAGTATTATTAGTTATGTCGAGAGTATCATAAACAAAATGATCAAGTAATTAATATCTCACATGAGCTTTATCCTTTCACGTCTAAAACTTGACCATTTGGATTATTTATTGATAATTTTTTGTTTTTAAAGATGCGTTTGGACACCAATCTTTTATTTATACACGGTTTGTTTCAATAAAACCTCGTATGGTCTCCTTTCCACCTAAAGTAAGTTTTGTTCAGTAAATTGTTGGGTGATGGTGTTACACTTCACCCTCTTTTTCTTAGCCCAACTAGATGTTATAACTTTTTTAGAGCTCTGCAAACTGGAGGGTGGTAGGCCAGTAACACTTCGTGACTTAACAAACGTAATTAGATCACCGTAACACAGCAGGAAATAGTAATAAAAATATTCTAAAAAATATTTTTCTTTAGGAGAAGAGTCTCATCAATATTTTGTAGACGTGGTGATATTTTGTAATGTGATAAACTCTATTGGGTAAAGAATCAAATCTTGACAGATTGTACCATTCAAGGTGTAAAAATATTTATTATGCATATTAGTCACCTGCGAAGATTATAATTTACTTGAATATACTTATCAATTGACCTTCAATAAAATTTGTTAATCCTTTACCACAAAAATTTATTCATTTTACTATTGTATATCTTATATATAAAATAAGGAATTCCCAATTGGAGATAGTACAGTGCAGTTGACCTCCAATCTCATGTGAATTCTTTCAGTAGGCGTCTCACTTGGCCCATCATCTTCAAGAACACTCATAAAACATGCAGAAAAACTGTCAACCTGGGTCAAGGTACAGAAAATTCACTTCAAATCATTTCAGTAGTTTTGCTTTGAACATTTTGCATTATAGAAATATATAGCGGCACATTTTATTTACCCAATTTAAAATCTCTCTCTCTCTCTCTCTCTCTCTCTCTCTCTCTCTCTCTCTCTCTCTCTCTCTCTCTTATATATATATATATATATATATATGTGTGTGTGTGTGTGTGTGTGTGTATGTGTGTGTGTGTGTATGTGTGCATGTGTGTGTGTATCTGGGTCATGAGGTTGGTTTAGGTCAGGTGGCTCCGAAACAAGCTAATCTCGAGGCAATTATAAATTTGAAAAGGCCTGGTGATGTTAGAGAGGTAAGAAGAGTGTTGGGCATGACGGGTTATTTCCGCAGATTTGTGCGTAATTACTCTGATCTTGCTCAGCCCCTTACTAGTTTATGAGAAAAAGGAAAAAAGTTCTGGTGGTCGGATCAGTGTAAAGAATCTTTTAATAAACTTAAATCAGTATTAATTACTAATCCCATTTTGACTTCCCTAGATTTTCAGAAGCCTTTTATTATAGCAGTAGATGCCAGTGACGTTGGCATTAGAGGTGTCCTTTTTCAGAGAGAGGAGGACGGGGTTCATCCTGTGTCTTACTATAGTAAAAAGCTTCTGGCGGCTGAAAAACTTTACTCCACTATAGAAAAGGAAGCTCTTTCTTTGGTCCGAGCTCTTAACTATTTCAAGCCGTATGTGACAAATTTTTCTTTCCCGATTGAGATATGGATGGATCACAATCCTCTGGTTTTCATCCAGCGGATGAAGGGAGTGAAGCAGAGGATTTTGCCCTGGGCCGTCTTTCAGCAGGAATTCAATTTGGTTATAAAACACGTTAAAGGAACTGACAAAAAAATTCCTGATACCCTTTCTAGAATTTAGTGTACTAGCTTGATCCTTCTCATACGCCGCCTTGCTCGTTTCTCCATTTGAGGTTGTGTGAAAAAAAAATTTATTAGGATGTAGTTCTCTTTAAATAATAGCTTTGCAGCTAAAGTTTAGGAGTTTTTCTTTGAGAAGTATACACTTTAGTCTTTTCTAAAGTTTCCCCTAGATTAATTATTGATTTGTTCCGATATACTAAGACTTTTGATTGTATAATAATATATATGACTTTTTGGGCTATGATGCTGGTGTATTTTAGGTTACAGTGTATGTCTGTGGGCGTACTGGTAAGTTTAGTTAGGTCGGTTTCCATAAAGTTGGAGATTTTTGACGAAGTACGGTAATATTAGATCTTTAAAATAATGGAAAGCTATATAAAGCTCTTGGTTTGTAATTTTTAGGGTTACTTTCTGTTTGGTGTTAGGTTTATTATGGATTACTTATTGTTCTTACTTTATAGGTGCATTTCCATTTATATATATAGAAAAAAATTATAATTATTCTGTTTGAAAATTTTTTTTCTTCTTCTTCGGGGAGGAAGGTATTATTTATTAACGTAATTTTTTATTTGATTTTATCAGTCTTGTTTCTGCATTTATCTTTTTTATGTAAAATTAGTATAAAACTAATTTAAAGTTTTTTTCTGTTGAAGTACTGCTTTAACCTCATCCCCGCTCATTTTATGATTTATAAGTATCTAGTTTAACGCTTTGTTTCTTTTCTGTGTTTTCTGAGTGCTTGGTGGAAAGAGACACCGGAGTTTACCAGTGAGGAACTCGATTGCTCAAGTACACATGTGAGCTCCAGGTTTCCAAGACATATTTAAGCAGCTGGGTTGTGGGGCTTTTATGAGGATTGCAAGGTCAACTTTCAATGCCTTTTAGCATGTGCATTTCTGCAACCTGCGGCGTTTTGCGGTTCCTGCATGTTATCTTCTGCAGTCCGCAGGGCCAGCTCAGAGATCCTGGCTTTGAGGTGGACTTAAGAGAGACACTCCCGTCGACGCATCCTCGCCATTGTCAGCTGCAGGAGCCTTGGAGCTCGTTGGGTCAAGTAGGGAAACAGTTGCCGGGTAGGATCCTTTATTAACCTTTTTTTTTTTTGGGCCTATATTTCTCTGCCTTTTGTGAGGAGTCCTAAGGAGCTGTACTCCTTACAGTAGTAGTGTTCCTGTGGAGCCGCTACCTTATTTGGAGCTGTGGGTGTTATTTTTCTCCAGCCTGAAAGAGTGTGAGAACGTTTAGGTATTTAGTGTTTTTGTTTAGTTTATTTTTTAAAGTTTTTATTTTTGGACTCTTTTAGTTGAGAGTGTGTTGTTTCCCCTCGGGGAATGTTGTTGCTTAACTATTTGGGTGTTTAATTATTATTTGACTCTCTCTAGTTGAGTGTGTGTTGCTTCCCGTTGTGGAGTGTTGTTAATCATCAAATGGATAAGTGTTCATTGTTAATTGCTTTTTAATTGTTAACTACTAATTATTAGTTGTTAAGTGTTAATTATTAATTGTTATTTGTTTAGTATTAAGTTGTTAAATTGTTAGGTTGTGTGTGTGTGTATGTTTGTGTGTATAAATCCCGAAAGCTGACACATGATGAGCATACAATTTGTATGATAGCCACGAAAGAAAAAACGAGAAGACTTGATTGGAGTCAGTGCTTTCTTTCCTCACTGGGTTGTTTTTCCCTGTTGGAACCCTTTGGCTTATAGCATTCTGAATTCCTAACTAGGGTCGCAGCTTAGCTTGTAGTAATAGTAGTAATGATAATAATAATAATAATAATAATAATAATAATAATAATAATAATAATAATAATAATAATAATAATAATTAAGGGGCTGGAGAGTTCGTGGTTATTTATTTAATTGTATTTTCATTCACTTCCATATATGTAAATTTACGCGATTTTAAAGAATTAGATTTTCATTTCACGTACTTTTATACAAAGACTTATGTAAAATTGTTAAAAGGTATATTGTATGACACACACACCATACTATATATTTTCATAATAACTGACGTCGGTGTGATGCCTCTCTAATTATTGCAATCAGTCAGATCACCTTTTTTTCTGCCATCTTCACCAACACTCCTAACTCCCATTCATAAGGGTTTGCCTTTTCATGCCACATTTTAGAAAATAATCCTGTAAGTAGGATGGGAATCACTTTATTTCGATCCAGCATTATCTCGGCAGTTATTCCATCGCATCCAGGAGCTTTCCATCTCTTTATTGTTTTGAGGATACCTTCGACTTCAAACACACTGAATTCATTCATGGGCACATCAAACTCTTCATCAGCTTCAGGTATATCAATCAAGTTATTCTCTTCATATCTCTTATTCATAACCTCACTAAAGTGTTCCATCCAACGTTGTTTTTCTTCATCTTCTGTTGTTATAATAGATCCATCTCTCTTTTTGATGGGTATATGCTTCTTCTTCTTTTCCCCCAGTCAAGATTTAGTTAATAATTCTCTGAGCAATCTGCTTTTCTGTTTAAACATTCTCTCCAGTCATTCCAGGCTTTTCTTTTGACCTCATTATCAATACTGAAATACTTGCCATGCTCTACCTTATAATTTTCATTAATTCCTCGAAAACTTTCACCAATCAATTTCTGTCTTTGTCTCTCCTTATTATAGTATCCCAGGTATCAGTTGATATCCACAGCTTTCTCTTTGTAACTATGTCCCAGGACTTCACTACCAACTGATTAATATATGTTCTTAACATCACACCATACTTCATTAACTGTATGCTTTTCATCTCTTAGAGTTTCTAAAACTGCAAATGTACTCCCAAATTCAACTGCAAATGTTTCTCTGTTCTCTACCTCTATGCGTGCGTGTGTGTGTTTATATATATATATATATATATATATATATATATATATATATATATATATATATATATATATGTGTGTGTGTGTGTGTGTGTGTGTGTGTGTAGGAATCCCGAAAGCTGACACATGATGAGCATACAATTTGTATGATAGCCACGAAAGAAAAAACGAGAGACTTGATTGGAGTCAGTGCTTTCTTCCCTCACTGGGTTGTTTTTCCCTGTTGGAACCCTTTGGCTTATAGCATTCTGCTTTTCTAACTAGGGTCGTAGCTTAGCTTGTAATAATAATAATAATAATAATAATAATAATAATAACAATAATTAATTGGCTGGAGAGTTCGTTGATTGCGGCGTGAGAGAGGAGTGGCATATGTGGGTGGTGGGCGGCTTTGTCACTACTCTGGCATCTCACAAGGTGGTCGTCCGTGTCCTACCACATTTACGTTAGCTTTGGTTGGTATTGAATGAATGTACTCTTCATCGGGAGTGGAGGCGTTGATGGAGGTCTTAAAGGTGGTGAAGTAGCTTTCTATAGGGGTGTTGAATTTAATGAACCAGTCCTTCATGGGCAAGGTATCGATATCGGGGAGGGCGTTGCATACAGATTCGAGTAGGCGTCTTGCCTAAGGGGCACGAAATTGTTTCATTTCCAGAGGAGTACCGTCTGCTGCAGGTTGTAGGCAAGCGATACTAGTCATTTCTCTGAGGGTGAGCGAAACCTTTTGGCTATACAAGAGGTGGTCGATGGTGAGTGCTGCTCTAGGAGGTATGTTTTGAGGACGTTTTATTCTATCGGAGTGTCCACTTACTCGCAAAGCCAATTGAAGATTTCCAGGAAATTGTCTTCGGCGATCGCTGCAAGGACATTGTCTGCTCTGTTACTTGAGCGATTTTTGCCACTAATGCAAAATTGAACTTCATTGCTGAAACCAGGTTAACAATTTTCTGTTGGCCTAGGGCGGAAGTTTTATGGATGTTGCATGGATAAAAGAGTCAGGTTGGGTGGATATTGCGCAGTGGTGATTGGGAAGGTGGTGGGCAGCTGGTTACACCGGGATCACCAATGAAGCGATTGCGACTAGGTATTGATAGAAAGAAGGGCTGGACACGACTGGTTTATTGATGCGACTTCTCATGCTTATATATAAGCAGGCGAGGATAAAAATGGCTTAAAACCAACTTCTCAAGCTTATATATAAGAAGGCCAGGATAAAAATGGCCTAAAAACTGACTTCTCAAGCTTATATACTGTATACGCAGGAGAGGATAAAAATGGGTTAAAAACTGACTTCTCAAGCTTATCTATAAGCAGGCGAGGATAAAAATGGCTTAAAAACCGACTTCTCAAGCTTATATATAAGCGGGCGAGGATAAAAATGGCTTATAAATCGACTTCTCAAGCTTATATGTTAGCAGGCGAGGATAAAAATGGCTTAAAAACTTTTAACAATATGACACAGGCAATAGCAAGCTTATCTAATATGAGAGAGAGAGAGAGAGAGAGAGAGAGAGAGAGAGAGAGAGAGAGAGAGAGAGAGAGAGAGAGAGAGAGAGAGAGAATCACATTATAATGAATGAGCGTGTATGAAATGCATATCCATTAAAAGCGTCATTAATGTTAGATGATATACATAAAATAAAAAAAAAAACATATAAGTATATCTTTTACCAAACGTTCCAAAGCTTTTGAAATATTAATTAAGTTAGACCCTAGTAGCCGGAATATGTTATGTGTGTTCACGCTGGAGGTATGATAGTGGTGTTTATGCTGGAGGGTCACTAATTGTAAAGAAGAGTTTTAGACTCTTGGCCAAACAAAGGAAATGTTTTACCACGATGTTGCTAATTGGACGTTTGAGAGCTTTGATAACAGGACACATCGAAAATTTCATACAAATGAAAGAATAGATTGAAAAGCAAATGGCAACAGTATCCCTTTGCATCTGATAATTAATTGACGTGCACGTGTTATTTTTTTTTTTTCATATCTTATCAATGCCAAGCGTGAATAAAAGTACCAATCCATTATTTAATACAAAATGAGTCTGTGATATAATTGGCTAAATCCAAAATAAATAACGTAAGTGAATACGTATTTGTATGAATAACACTGAATTTGATTTGTTCATAATTCATTTTCTTTACTTTTAGTTTCTATATTACGCCTAGGGACTATTGTAAACATAGATACACATACACATACATTACTTTTAATACGATATACACATGACATGTGATTTGGCCTAGAAAACAAGCTTGTTGCATATGCAGATGATGCTACTCTCCTTGCATCAATTCCATCTCCTGAATGTAGATCTGGGGTTGCTGAATCCCTTAATAGAGATCTAGCTAAAATTGGTGCATGGGGCAAATTATGGGGTATGAGGTTGAATCCTAATAAAACTCAAAAGTATGATTGTAAGTAGGTCAAGGACGGTGGCTCCTCAACATCCGGATCTCAGTATTAATAATGTTTCTTTAAATTTGTATGACTCTTTTAAAATTTTAGGTGTGATTCTCGATAGCAAATTTACTTTTGAGAAACACATTAGGTCTGTGTCTTCTTCAATTGCACAAAAAATTGGCTTATTGAGAAAGTCTTACAAGATTTTCAGTGATCAATCTATTCTGAAGAAGTGTTTTAATTCTTTCATTCTACCGTGTTTTGAGTATTGTTCTCCTGTCTGTTCTTCAGTTGCTGATTCTCATTTTAATTTGTTGGATAGAAACTTACGGTCTATTAAATTTCTTATTCATGATCTAGATACTAATCTTTGGGACCATAATTCAATTATCTCATATGCATGTTGCATAAGATTTTTCATAATTGTGACTATTCTTTACATTCAGATCTTCCTGGACAATTCCATCCTGTTCGTAATACTAGGCAGGCAGTTAATTCTAATAGCTAGGCCTTCTCCATCATGAGGCTCAATACTACACAGTATTCTAGAAGTTTTATTCCACTTGTGACAAAGTTGTGGAATGATCTTCCTAATCGGGTAGTTGAATCAGTAGAACGTCAAAAGTTCAAAGTTGGAGCAAATGTTTTTATGTTGAATAGGCTGACATAAGTTTATTTTTTATAATTTAATTATGATATATCTGTTTTGACGTTGTTACTCTTTGTAGAATGATTTATTGTGATTTTGTTCTCATCATTTATATATTTCCTTATTTCCTTTCCTCACTGGGGTATTTTTCTCAGTTGGAGCCCTTGGGCTTATAGCATCACGCTTTTCCAACTAGGGTTGTATCTTAGCTGGTCATAATATATATATATACATATATATATATATATATATATATATATATATATATATATATATTCATACATATATATATATATATATATATATATATATATATATATATATATATATATTGTCTATTATCTACTCTATATAGACTAAAATAAATCCGAAATTTTTTACTTGACGTATCCCTTTGGAATTCATTCTGAAAATTCTGTGAAACTGAAAGAAGAAAAATATATCTAGGGAAATCGAGGAACTTGTTTCTGGAAACAGCATATCAGAGGGATCAACACAATCGCCTTTAAAAAAACTTGAATAATCTTACGTTTAGCTTTCAAACCGTGAATATTGTGGAGACAAGTACCTCTTTTGTGCTTCCACAAATAAATGCAAATTTGCTGTCTGGAATTTTGCATGGATGACTTTAAAAAAGGTATCATCAGGTTTCAGTGGTGGCGTGGTTTTGGATATAAAGATATATTTTCCTTGAATGTAAAGTTAATATTTTTTATAATTACTGTAACTGATATAGAGCATCTTATTTTTATATATTTTCACTGAAGAATTTCTGCTGTATAGTTTATATATTTTTTTATTAGAAATATTATCGTACAGTTTTTTTCTATCGATTGTTTTATACGTCTGAAAGTAATTTTGACTAGTGATAAACAATTAATAAATGTTTATGCCTCATTGTATTTTTCATTAATAGGTGACCT
The DNA here is from genome assembly GCF_036898095.1 of Palaemon carinicauda. Lineage (NCBI taxonomy): Eukaryota > Metazoa > Arthropoda > Malacostraca > Decapoda > Palaemonidae > Palaemon > Palaemon carinicauda. The sequence goes on along the minus strand of NC_090733.1, from coordinate 23,531,766 downwards.
AAAAACATGTTAGTTACCTTAAGAAAACTTTTTGATTAAAAGTTAGTCTGTTCATTTCGCTCCTATATTCTTTTAGGTCCTATGTAATTAGATTGATAAAATGAAATAATTGTCATTTGTAATACTACAAAGTCATTATTAATACTAGTAGCAATATCATTAATAGCCAGGTTGACAATGAATAAACTTTAACCTTTGTGTTTCGAATGATATAGTAATTAAAAAAAGAATTCGTGTAACACGTTACACCTAACAATCTTGATTGTATAACAAGATACTGCAGAGACCTGTTTACAAACCCATGCTAGTAAATATTCATCATTTTCTGACTTTCAGTGGCTTGAATCAAGAAATAATAATTGTACTTATACTCTAAGCAATGTAACCCGAGACCTGACTGATATCTACATTGTTCATAAATATTCAATTACAAATCGTAATCGGACTCTATTCTATGTTTATTCCTACAAAATTAGAGAAAAAATTATTGAAGGAAAATATAAAGAACAATGGAAATATGCATATTTCCTTTATTAAAATACTATTTTTATACATTGTTTACTACGACAACCAAATTAACCATGCAATATATGCTCATGATAAAATGTAAATATCCTCCATAATAGTAACTATTAATTTATATTCCTGGTGTCACAGAAGAGAAAAGAATATATTTCAGAAACGAGATTACATTCCCCTCTTCATTCCAATAATTAGCTTTAATAGAGGCATTACTGATATAATCTCCTCCACTGTTTAGTTATCCCTTAATTGCAAGCTAAACAAATATCTCGGTGCATTCATAATCAATCCCTATATCAAGAATTTATTGTTGATTTTAATCATTGGAATGTGATTAAAAGGAATAAAATGCAATAATTTTAATAATAATTTTGCATAATAATAAGAAAAGTGCGATTGGTTTCCATATGAGAGTTTAATTTAAGAAAACTTACGACTTGTTCATCAGTTCTTGGTCATTAGCCTAAATT
>NC_090733.1:23510774-23520774 GCF_036898095.1 Palaemon carinicauda | reverse complement strand
ACTTATCACCCATTAGAACATTTCGCGAGACATCCTTCTTTCAGCGGAAAATGAAAAAATCAAAATCTATCTAAAAGGAAAGACTCGACATCAAAAGAAAAATGAAATGGTGAAGCTGAATTATATGGAAATTAAAGGAAAAACAAATTAAAACACTAATTCTATAATATGTTCCCTTGTTTGTTTTCTTAAAATTAGCAAGTTGTGTTTGCTTCACACCTATGAATCAATATCTGACCACAACCAATTACCGAGACATGCATAAATTCTAATTATTCCATTTTATCAAATATCCCTTATAAAATATTCCATGTGACATGCAAGTTTTTATCTTTGGTTTATGTCATAGCCAATTGGACTAGCATTCAAAAATGTAGTTCTAGTAATATAGCATATGAGTCTCAAGGTGAATGCATCGCAGTTATTGGAAGTGGATAAGACGGAAGCAGATTAAATGCAAATATATAATCTGATCTGCAAACACAGGTATTACGATTGCACTGCCTAGATTTAGAGTCGATATTCATTTTGATGACATTGCATGACAATAATGTTTACTTACGATTGGAGGGACCGATGCAATATCTGCACAGATAAGCAAATATATTGGGCAGGGTTATTTGAAGAGCGAAAATTCTACGAGAGGATTCAGAGCTTAGGAATCAAGCTTTTTACCTCACTGACGATCCCACTTAGTTTCTTTACCATAACTTATCTCCATTTCATTATACTCTACAAAATCTGATAGGATGTCAATAGTTATATGATCAAAATAAAATCTCCAGAGTCCATGAAATTTAAATTATAAAAACTACGTATTAAGATACATGCATATGGTTCAAGAGATAAGTGATATTTATTTCTGAGAGTTGTCTTATCGTATGCCTCTAATTTTCTGTAAAATAGTGTCCAAAACCGAAAATCCGATTATTAACAGTGCTTCAATATAGAAAAATTACCCATGTACGAATAATAATAGATAATCTGGTGGAATTGAGGATTAAATACTTTCTTGTAGGAATTGTGAATCCAGAGTGTGATTGTCTCAAATTTCCCAATATTTTAAACCTTCGTGACAAACATGGAAAATGGAAACTTATATTCATTAAAGTACATTTATTCATATGTACTGACAAATTATATTGGTGAGAGATTTGATATAGACTGCATTTTGGATGGTAATTCCGTACTCGCAGCAGTTACTCTGATATAACCCATATATGATAGTGGATAACCTTTTTTTCTTACTGAATATAATAACTGATTTTGATTGTGAACAAACGTTATTCTCAATTCTTTGTATATGAGGTAACTCGTAGAAGACATTTATGGATATTGAAATTGGATTGTGGGGATATAACTATTAATCTTAATTTTTTGTTATTTAAGCGGAATATATTAATAAGTGTAGGGTATCCAAATATGATTAAACTGTGAAAAGATTATAAAGGCCATTAAATGCTATTTAGGACTAAGGTTCCAGCACACAGGTATTTGAACCACAATGCTGCTGACTATTAGTCAACGGAATCCAATCCATATACAGTACATATAAGAAATACTTATTATTTTTTTTCCCCAAGCGCCATGAAGATTTCTTTTATATATGAAATTTATGAAGATAATTTCCTATCTTCATTCATAGTGAGAAAAGGATGTTAGGAATCCATTTTAGACCATGATATTTATGAAGATAATTTCCTATCTTCATTCATAGTGAGAAAATGATGTTAGGAATCAATTTTAGACCATGATACTGCACCACCCGCGCGACGGGCCAAGAGTAGGTTGTGAGTCAAAGGCAAGATGAATGTAACCGTCATACGGGTGGTACATGCTAACCGGTAACGTAACTCATAAAAAAAAAACTGGCTACTCTGCCCTAGTCCCCAGAAATATGAGGGTTGTTATTGGAAATGACAATCTTGACTAGAAGTGCAGTAGTAAATACTTAGGGGGTAATGCTAAATAATAAAGTCATTCCAGTGAGCATGTTAATATGACAGTTGATAAAATTGTATCACTCGTTGTATTTTTTCACTTAATTTACTGCATTACAGCGTGGGAGAGTAGCAGTGAAACGATTTCCAACCGTTAATTGTAATTGAAAAAAAAAAATGGTAGGAATAAAAAATTCCAGTGATTACCTAGCTCATACATCGCCACTCTTCAGACCTTTTTCGAAATATGAAGCTGGGGGATGCACACTTACAAGTTCTTAATAAATATGGTCTTCCAAAAATTACATCAAACACGTTTCCAGATTTAAGATGAAAACTAATTCAAGAACAATTAGTGCATCCTTATGTAACAAGAAACTCAAACTTAACTCTTTCCATCATACTTGTAAAAAGGTATGAAAAATCGTAACTCTATCAAGGTATTAATTATAGAATACTCTGCTTGCTTATCTAAATAGAGTGCTTTGCGTTCGATCTTTTAAAAAATCGTATGTAAATCTCTTGTTATCTCTTTACTAAAACTCTGTTTGTAAAGCTCTCAGTGTGTTGACCACTGCTTCATATAGCACGTTTCTTTATTATATGAGTATACAATTCCATTCTGATTTTAGAGTGATATATATATATATATATATATATATATATATATATTTATATATATACATATATATATATACATATATACAGTATATATATAAATAAATGTGTATATATATGTATATAATATATATATATATATATATATATATATATATATATATATATATATACATATATATATATGTGTGTGTGTGTGCGTGTGTGTGCGTATGTGTGTTTTTGTGTTTGTGTGTGTATATATATATTGCATGTATAATGTATATGTATATCAACTCTTTATTTTTTTTCTTATTTTACGGTATTATTTTAGTTGTATTATTGGCAAAATAGCCCCGCTCCACATGGGCTTGAACTGAGACCTTATTATGAATCTCTTTTTTTGGAAATATTTTGTCTAATATATATTATTACTATTATTATTATTATTATCATTATTATTATTATTACTATTGTTTTTATTATTATTATTATTATTTTTATTATTATTATTATTATCATAGTTGTACTTTTCGAAAGTTTTAACATTGTCGATCTTGACTCCCAAACAATAAAATTCTCATATGAATGAGCCTATATCTGCTGCTCTCATTTATCCGTCAGTGTATATATTATGAAATATACATATACATACTGTATATATATATATATATATATATAGATATATATATATACATATATATACATATATACATTATATATATATATATACATATATATATATATATATATATATATATATATGTATATATATATATATATATATATATATATATATATATATATATATATATATATATATATACTGTATATACACACAATAGTTTCATAGGTGCTTATTTAAACTTCTGACATTGTACAGATTTTGGTTGTACCGACTTTTTTTTGGATTCTATAAATTTCACCAATTTTTGTTAGAGTACAAATATATTCATAGATAGTTTATCATACATATGAAGAGGATAGCACGATAGTTCCCTCAAATTAATATCGTAGGCGGACCTGCGACCCATCTGATGAATATTTCCCACTTGAATAATATATTTAATATGCAGTCGATATTAACTTGTGGTATATTTTCCTATTCATCATGCTAGTTTAGAGGGAATTAATATATGAGCGAAATAACTTGTTAAAACAAGGGTAGTTCGCATTAACCTTTAAGTGATTAAATCTAATCAGAGGACGAATACAGCACTAAAACATTAAACATTATGTTTTAGTTTTCTTGGAAAATGATAAAGAAAGAAATTATTATTTGAAATTAGAAAATGCATAAGTTAATTATCTAATTACTCAATATAAGGGAAAATCCATTTTAAACTGAAAATGCAGTTAACCTGATTAACCAATTGCCACTGAAATCGCTTTACTGGATAGCCCTAGTTGACCATATTGGCTTACAATAAGGTGGATAATCCTTCATCTTTATTTTTTTCCGCAAACAGTAACTACCGTCATCTGTTGTTGGAATTTGGAAAAGGAGAAAAAGGGTAAATTATTCTGAAAATGTATTATAAATTCTTACTATACTACCTGTAGTCCATAAATGTTGTTGCTAATTTCGTATAATATATAATAACTTATTCATTTTAATTTCATACAAACGACATAATAGATGGCTTTTGATTCAAGTAAAGAATTATTATATAGACAATAAGTCAGTGAATTCTGGTAATTCTATATTTGGATGTAATCTATTGTCGACAGAGAAACAGAATTATAATAACTCAGTGTTACTTTAAAAAAGATGCAATTATCTAATTATTTTTCTAGCCTCTCTCTACTTTAGCTAACCAGGCTGGAAACTGCAAGCATTTATGAAAAATCACCAATAACACTTGCCAAGAATTTATTTTAGGCTTGGTTGAAATCCGAACTTCGGTCTGTAAACACTTTTTTTTCCTTTTTGATTTCTTAAAGGAGTTGTGTCAATGTGTGAATTTTATATAAGATACATAATTTACCATCATATTATAAATTCATGTTTCCAATCAAAAGAACAATGAACGAATTGAGAATATCTATCGTTAACCAATAAAATATTTTGATGAAGTTATTCACAACGAAATTAATTTTTTTCTATTTTGAAACGTAATTGAAATAATTTATTTTCACACACAAGTCTTTAAAAGCACCTTATGACGATCCAGTACATATTGATAGGTGTTATTTAACTTTTGCTCTCAACGATATTAGGAGTTTCACATCGGATGGCGTAGGGGTTTGACATTGGCCGTAAGGCTGCGGATGACTGCGGATGTCTGTATGCGGCTGTACGGGTGCCGAGATTGTAACGAAAAAAAAAAAAATAATAAATGAATAAATAAATAAACAAGGAAAATACAAACAATTGGGCATTGTCATTGTGGTTTCACTTCGGAGCAGTACGTAGGGTGGCGGAGAGTTGGCGTGACAGTGACACACTAAATAGGTACTGGGGCCATGTAAAGGCTCGTATGGAAGAGGGAAGTTGATCCTCGAGATGAATGAAATCAACTGCGCATGGCCTCGGGTGAGATCGGAATGATTACGCAATGATCTCGTTCATGAATACGTATAATTTCGGACCGACTACGTGTCACACTGCACGAGCCAGTCCGCAGTCAAAACTTAAACATGTTTTATTTTTCTGAAATAGACTCCGGGCAGCCTCGGAAAAGCCCGTACCACTACGTACAACATCGGACTGAATGCGTAGCATCTCGGGGTCTAGTTTGGATGGCCGCGGACAGCCAAAACTTCCCGTCCAAGCCTGTACAAGGCCGGTGTATAAGGGGTATAAAGAAATTCCGAAGGGACCGGCAAAGTTACGTCAGAGAATACATATGAATGACGCGGCCGATCATCAAAAGGAGAAACAGACAGTATCTAATCATTCGATATCATTGGCAAATATTACAAGAGAAATTAAAATATAATCGCTATAAAAATCTGAATGGTTTACATATAGTAAGTGAAATGTATCCTAATCATTGAATTCACACAAGCTATCATGACCTTGAAATAAGAGTAGGGTTTCGGAAGCACATGATTTCAAAGATATCTCTGAATCTCACATGGAATAAGGAAGAAAAAAAAAATAATAATAATGAAAATGCCCATTATCCGCTCAACAAACCCGTGTATTTCAACGCTCCATGTCTTATCCATTTATAACTAGAATTTACGGTCTTGCAAGCATATCACAACGATGAAAAAAGGTCACAGAAATTCCTCCCCTGAATAAGCATCTCTATTTTTTCTTTTTTTTCGAAGATTCAGTAATGCTATTTTTAAAACGTTATGATTAAGTATTTGATTTTTTCCTAATGATTACACACACTCTCTCTCTCTCTCTCTCTCTCTCTCTCTCTCTCTCTCTCTCTCTCTCTCTCTCTCTCTCTCTCTCTCTCTCTCTCCTTTAAAGTATTAACCTTTATATCACCCGGAAATTTACATACGATCGACTACAACAAGGGGTTTGAAGATTAAGAGGTTAACATAGACCACGTTTAGGTCACCTTTATGGTACCTCTCCTTATTTCAAATAAAAACAAAATACTGTTTTTAGTTAATATTTAAATATCTTATCTTCACCATATCCACACACGAAAACCGATTTTTTTTTTTTTTTTTTTTTTTTGCAAATTCAGTTCACGGTATTCAGTTGAATTTCAATCCTATGTAAGCGAGGTATTTTTTTGTTCAGACGATACATAGAACCCACGTAAGAAAAAATTAAACTAGAAAACAAAATTGGATAATTATTTAACTCTTATTAATAGCCCAAATGGAGGAAAAAGAAATAAAATAGATTTCATTCTCAGTGAAAAAGTCAAATTAGTTAAAGATGTGACTGTTAAATAGGTGATTTTCAAGCGATCGTATAATGGTGAGAAACAAAATTTTTTTAGATCCAAGGAAAGAGAGATGAGGATCAATTTTTAGAAGAAAAAGAATTCTCTTGCCAAAAAAAAAAAAAAAATCTGACGAATTTAGTTTAGCCATAAAAAACAGTTACTCTCAGCTACATGATGAAAGTGAAGAATATATTAATAGTAATTTAACATAATTTGTGTAGGAATCACTCGAAGAGATAAGTGGAAAATTTTCTAAACAAGATCCAGAAACACTGAAAAAAGGCAAAAAAATTAATAAGGAAAAGATTACAAGTGAGGATGAAGTCCAAAAGAGATGAAATAGAATTAGCAGAACAATGGAAAAAATAAATAAATAAACTAATAAACAAACCAAAAACCCAAGATATTCGTAAACACAATCTGACCAAAATTGAGGAAACACTAAAGAAAGTGAGAAGCATGATATTGATGAAAAAAAAAAGACTTGGAACAATAGACAAGGAGTGATAAAGAATGCAGTGGATTCCTATACAGGGCTACACAATACTGGTATAAAGAATAACTTCACCAAACGTAAAAATAGAAGCATAGACAGCATTAAAAGCTATAAAAAAGGCAAAGCAGCACGGGAAGATGGCTTAGTAACTGATAATAAATGGATTAGAATTTTATATTGATATTGATAATGATATCTTTATTGGCTATTGTTACCATAAAAATGTGATATAAACATTAGTAGTTATTAGTCCAATGGAGGACAAAGGCCTCAGACATGTCCTTGAAGTCGTGTCTGTTTAAGGTCTTTCTTTGCCAATCCACACCGCAAACTTTCTTAGTTCGTCAATCCATCGTCTTCTCTTCCTTCTGTATCTTTTACAATCTTAGGGACTTACTCTGTTATTCCTGATATCCATCTATTTTCTGTGATTCTCATTATATGTCCTGCCCATGTCCGTTTCTTATTCTTACATATTGTTAGAATATTCTCTACTTTAGTTTGCTCTCGTTTCCATGTTGCTCTTCTTCTGTCTCTTATCACTTTTCCCAACATTATTCTTTCCACAGCTCTTTGTGTTGTAACTAGCATATGATCTAAGGCTTTAGTAAAGCTCCAAGTATCTGATAAATAAGGTTATACTGGTAGAACCATGTAAATGATTAATTATTGTTTTATTTTATTTATTTTTTGTTGTTTGCCAAATCCACACAGAGAGAGAGAGAGAGAGAGAGAGAGAGAGAGAGAGAGAGAGAGAGAGAGAGAGAGAGAGAGAGAGAGAGAGAGAGAGAGAGAGAGAGAGAGTGTGTTTGTGTCAGCGAGCGAGAGGTAGTTAGTATATTGAATGTTTGTTGTGAGAAACAGTTGGTATAACTGAGATTGTTTGTTTATGTTTTAGCTAGGTTAGGACAGTGGTGCATGTCTTGGGCAAATGATTATTTTCATTTGACTGCAGCTAGAGGAAGTTGTGTTTGTGAATGCTGTATTACAATTATTATTCTTTTACCAGCGTGGAAGTGTTTGATTATTTTTTGAGTAAGTACAGTTTTGTTTATATTTGCTTGTTGTGATTGTGAATGATAGGAACAATATATTATTTATCTTTGATTATAGTGCGATAGTTTAGTTTGTTAGGAGTGTTTGTAAGTGTTTTTCTTTTTTTTTTTATTTGCAGGCCGTAAATCCTCCTTTGGAGAACTTAGTTTTTAATATTGCTCAACCGTTGATGACCTGGCCTGTAATAGATTACATTTATACTGCTCTTTACAGTAGATTGTCTGATTGTTGATGGCCAGGATTGCGTTAAAGATCCTGATTTTATTGTTCTTGTGCTGTAATATTACGACGACGATGATGATGATAGTGATGATATAGACTGCCCAATCAAGAGAGAGAACACAGATTGCTATAAAATTATCTGTCTGCCACCAAGTGTTGCGTCTGCTAGACAGTTGTGGCATTGGCCTGGAAGGACTGTTGGCCCTTTTGTGGACGAAGAGGTCGGCACAAAAACGCATATTGGTTTTGGTGTGCGGGTGATTTTAAGTTTGTTAGGATTTTTTTTATTTGAATGGTGGTTATGGTTTATTTAGTTTTAGGTTTTTGAATGCAGATGATTCTATTTTAAGTGTTAGTGTGTAAGAAATATAGTTTTAACGTTTTGCTTTGCTTTTGTTTCCCTTCAGTCTAAGAGTCCATTTTATGATAACGTAAGGGGAAAGTTTGTGCAGAGAAGACATTTGTCAGTTAGAGTGATTCAAGGGTGGGAGGGTTGCTTTTGTGTGCATCCCGCCGCAACCATCCGATTGAATGCTTTTCTTTGTGTATATATATATATATATATATATATGTATATATATATATATATATATATATATACATATATATATATATATATATATATACATATATATATATATATATATACATTTATATATGTATACATATATATGTATACATATATATATATTAACATATATATATCTATATATATATTTATATATATACTGTATATATATATATATATATATATATATATATATATATATATATATATATATATATACATATACTCTATATATACATATATATATATATATATATATATATTTATATATTTATATATATATATATATATATATATATGTGTATATATATGTTTATATATATATATTTATATATATGTATATATATATATGTATATATATACATATATATATATATATATGTATATTTATATACATTTATATATATATATATATATATATATATATTTATATATTTATATATATGTGTATATTTATGTTTATATATATGTATATATATATATATATATATATATATATATATATATATTTATATATATGTATATATACGTATGTATATATATATATGTATATATATATGTATATATATATATATATATATATATATATATATACATATATATATATATATATGTATATTTATATGCATTTATATATATATATATATATATATATATATTTATATATCTATATGTGTGTATATATATATATATATATATATATATATATATATATATATATATATTTATATATATATATATGTATGTATATATTTATATATTTATGTACATATATATACATATATATATATATATATATATATATATATATATATATATATATATTTATATATATGTATATATATATATATATATATATATATATATATATATATATATATATATATATATATATATATATGTGTGTGTGTGTGTGAGTGAGTGCGTGTGTGTGTGTGTTTTTGCGTGTGTGTGTGTATATATGATTTAACATTTCAAAGAAAACAATCCCAATGAAAAATGTGGGTCATATTTTCCTTCAGTAATTCTTTCAATTGCATCAGCTCTTCGCCTCGAAATGACGCCATCCTTTCCAAATAAATGTTTACCAAGTTAATTGCCACCTGGGTCTCCGGGTTGCTTAAGAATAAAAAAGCTCTTTAGCCTTACTTATAGTGTCAACTTATGCACTATCACGACTCATAAGAATCTACTACGCATGCAGAAACTGATCATAATCTTATATATCTTCGTTCTCGTTTATAGAGCATTACTAAAG
>NC_090733.1:23490774-23505774 GCF_036898095.1 Palaemon carinicauda | reverse complement strand
ACAAACAAAAAAGCAAAAACATTCGTAAACCCAATGAGACTCAAATTAAAAAAGAACTAAAGAAAGAAAAAAGCATCAAATTCATGAAAAGAAGACTTGGAACAGGACGCCAACAGATGTTTGCTTCAACGGATGAAAATGGAATATTATCAACAATAAAGATGGAGTTAAAAAATTGTATAGGATTTCTATACAATGCTAAACTTTAGTGATATACGAAATAACTTTGCAATAGAAAAATTAAACACCTAAGCCAGTACCAAAACTAACAGTAGGAGAAGTAAAGAAAACATTAAAAGGCATGATAGGAGGCAAAGCAGCAGTAGATGGCCACAGAATTTATTTGATAATAGATGGAGTAGATCTCATATTAGTAAAACTGACTAAACTTTTCACCAAATGACTGCAAGATACCTCGATACTAAAGTTTGGAAAAATTTCGTCATTATACTAATTCACGAAATGGGAGACATAAAAGACCCGAAATAAGACTGCTTAATAAGTTGTCTCTCCGTAGTATAGGAAATATTTACAAAGTCTATATTCGGCCAAATAGAAAGAAAGCGAGACTTTAATCAACATAGAGAGAAGACAGGCTTTAGAGGTAGGTATTCAACAACTGACCATATCCATATAATTAACCAACTAATGAAATATCTACAGAGTATGACAAACCATTGTGTATGACATTTGTAGACTATGTGAAAGCTTTTGATTCTTTCAAAATCTCTGCTGTAATGAAAGTCCTTCAAAGAATCTTACATTAGAATATTTGAAGATATATATACAGGTAGAACAACAATCCTAAAACTAAAAATAGAGAAAAAATTTGTAATAAGAAAGAAGTTAGTCAGTGAGACCCAACCTTTCCTAAATTATTCACAGCATGCCTAGAAGAATATTTTCCAAATTTTATGTTAGGAAAATATAGAATTATTATTAATCGAGAATACCTTAACAAAATAAGGTTTGCAGATGACATAGTTGCGTTAGTTAATCATGGGAGGAATTGCAAAATATGATGAATGATTTGAATATAGAATGCAGAAATGGGGGACTGGAAATAGATATGAGTAAAACAGAAAGGAAAATACAGGAGACAACAAATATGAATTATGGACGAACCTCAGATAAGTGTTTCCCCTGGACACGAGACAAATTATAAGAGGGATAAGTATGAGATGAAGAGCTTTTAATAAACCAAATGAGATTATGAGAAGTTAAATGCCAGTTTGTCTAAAATGAAAAGAATTTGATCAGATTGATCTACCAGATTTAACTTTAGAATTAGAGACTTGAAGCTTTACTTAAGTGTTAGAGCATATGTTAGTTAAGACACAAAGATCTATGTAAAGAATATTGAGGGGAATAGTTTAGATACTACATTAGAGAGTTATTGGGCCTTTGACTGGAGAGACTACTACTTTGGATCCCTCTCTCTGGTTACGGCTCAAAGATTATTTTTATTAGTGGTTTCTGGTATTCATGAGGCAGTGAGTGTTGAGCTGCCAAAAAGTACTATTTATAGTGTTATATTTTTTTCCTATTCTATAACACTAGTGTACGGATCATAAGTTACCCTGAGTTCGAGAACATAATCCCGCGTTACTATGATAACCCGTGTAGTGCCATATACCTCCAGGAAAAAAAAAAAAAAAAACTCGGTTAATTATGGCAGAATTAATATGATATTTTCTCACAAGACTCTTTAGTTATGGTGCAAATCACTGCCAAAGATTCTCCATTTTTGATATCCTGAAGTATATCCCCGAAAATTAACACAGGAGGATCCCCTTAAACAGAAGAATAGGATTATTATGTTTTGACAATTCATCTAATCGATTTACGCTTGGTCATAACCTTTCGTTTAACACCAATAATTTTCTTACGCACTCCATAACGCAAGATTTTCTTCTGTATAGCTAAGAAAAACTTTTTTTTTTTTCGAGAAAATAGTATCAACCTAACTCACAACTATCTGCTTTCATTTGATAGGATTCATCCATTTGTTTCCATTGCGGAGGAGAAATTGGAAGGGATAATGAAAAGACATTCAGTTTGCATCTGATGAGTTGTTTCAACGTGTTGGTTAGTAACTATGTTCACTAAAATAAGACCATTGATTCAATTTGATTAATTACTGCCTATGGCATAACAAATGAGACTGTAATGCACGCGTATTTCATTCACGCTCATACACTGTAATGCTCTCTCTCTCTCTCTCTCTCTCTCTCTCTCTCTCTCTCTCTCTCTCTCTGATAACAGGAAAACCTGTTTAAGCTTGCCTTTGCATGTTTCAGATTGTTAATATTTTTATGAGGTAGAATCATTTGAGTATTCTGAACTATGATCTCCAATACAGGGTCTGTAGAGTTACTGTAGAGTTTAGTGAAAGATTGAAAAAAGCAAATCAGACAATGGCTAGGATAAGTAAAATTTGGAAATCAAATTGCCTGAAATTACATATAAAAATCAGGCTATTTATCAGTCTACTGAGTTCAGAGTTACTATATAGACACGATTTTAGTAATAATAATAATAATAATAATAATAATAATAATAATAATAATAATAATAATGATAATAATAATAATAATGTTATGACGATGATACAATCTCCAATAGACTTAGCAGATTTGAGAACAAAGCCCTCAGAAAGATATTTGGAGTTAAATGACAGGACAGGATTAGAAATGATTTTTAGTAGATTTGAGAACAAAGCTCTCAGAAGGATATTGGAAGTTAAATGACAGGACAAAGATTAAAAATGAAACTATAAGAGAGATTACTTGAATGTCATATGGGGATGACATCATGTCAAGGGGTAGGTGAAGATGTTTGGGCATGCTCTTTGCATTCCCCAAGAGACATTAGTTCACGAAACGTTCAGCTGGGCTCCACAAGGCACAAGAAGAGCTGAGAGACCTAGGTCTACATGGCTGAGGATAAAGAGAAGTGAGAAGTTAGAGATGATGAATAGGGAAGAATTCAACAAAAGCTCAAGCTAGAGACTACTCATGAAATCTAAGAGGCCCTTTGCGTCAATAGGCGTAGGAGGAGATGATGATAATTTTATCCTCAACCATTTGTTTATAAACTTTTTTGTGTCATTTGAATAAACTAATCATGTTCTGCTCGTTTTACTGTTAAGACCCTTATTATCCAGTCACAGTGGTGACCACTGGAGTGACTAGCACCCACCACCTTCCCGCTCACCACTGCGCCTTACCCTTTAACAGTGCCACCCACCGACCCTAAGTCTTCACTCCAGGCTAAATAAATGAAACTGCCACCCCTCACCCGTAGAGAAGTGTTTGCATAGTTTCAGTGGGCTGAAGTTCAGTTTCATATCAAGAGCGTGACTTCTTCAATGAAGCAAAGTAGACCTTGTCCTCACGGCGATCCCAGAGAACACTTTCCCTGAAATCTCCAGTTGGCTTTGCCTCCAATGGGAAGTCCCAATAAAGTATGAAGCCCTCAAAACATATCTCCAGGAGCAGTACTTACCATCACCAGCCGACAGCCGATATTATAGCCAAAGTTTTTCAGCTTTCTCAACGTTCGTTGGGGGACTAAATGGCTTCGCCCTCCCTCATGGAAATGACCAGTATTGCTCTCCTACAACCTGCCTCAGAGGGCTCTCCTCAGGAAATGAATCTACTTCCTGCTCTTGGGTATGATTTCTACCTTAACCTGTACAAGCCACCATCCCCGATGTCGATATCTTTCCTATAAATAACCAAATGACGAAAGTCGACGCCCTTTTGGCATACTTACTTCGCCGCCTTTAAGACCTCCATCAATGACTCTACTCCTAACGAAGAGGACAAACCATTCAACATCAATCAAAGCTGACTTGAATACGGAAGGATGCAGACACCCTCTCCTTGACATGCCATAGCGGCAACAAAGCTGTCCACCACACACATATACCATCCCTCACTTATACCCCAATTACAGGCCTCTACAGCCACTTACTGATCCCCATCGTCCGCAGTTATGGTATTACCTATCAAAATTCGGGGCTGCTGCAAAGAAATGTGGACTGTGTCTGTGGGCAAAAAACTTGTAAGTAGGTCATTGATCGTGATGGTGGCCTCCTTTATCACTAATCCTTTGTTTTTGCATAATGCAGGTATGGATGTGTGGTTTATGGTAGTCAATGGTGCTTGACATTCCCACTTACTAATGTTCTTTCCAGGACACGACATAGTTATTCTAATTCTACTGATATACACTGGATCATAGATCCCTACCTACGGGTAAGAAGCCACTGGAAGCTTCTCATTGCTGACATAACATTGCCAACCTTCTGGCTGATGTGGTATCATCGATGTTTAGTCAATGCAGACTCATGCTCGTTGACACCTCTTCAACCAGCGTCCTCCAGCATACCCACGGAACCCTACTCCTACCTCACGTCATACCTGGAAGTCAACAGAAGAAAACTTTGGCATTATCCACGTTTCCTGCCAAGTACAGTAATTTATCACTGTATCAAGATGACATGGGCCCGGTCATTACCAAATTTAAATGAGCGTTTGCCAAGATTTAAGAAATAGGGCCTTAGTCAGAAGGCCTGAAACCCATTGTCGTCACCCCTACACATTGTTTTGAAGAAGGATGGCTCCCTGCCCAGTTTTGGGATCAAGATGTCTGAACATGCTGACATAACTGAATTACTACCCCTTCCCCAACATCCCCAACATTACCTCCTACATGCCCAAAAAGGAAGATATTCCACATTCTTGACCTTCTGAAGGGGTACTATCATGTGCCCATGAACCCAAAAGACATCCTCAAGAACGCCATCACCATCCCCTTCTGAAAATACACATTCATTCACTCCTATTTTGACATTTGTAATGCTGGGGCCACTTTTCCCCCTCTTATGGATAGCATCTTAGAGGACCTCCCCTTTTGCGTATGTTACATGGATGACATACCTGGGCTCATTCCCTCCAAAGAGAAAAACCTCCATCTCCTATACATCATTCTTGACCGCTTGCAACAAAATGGCCTTGTATTCTGGTCCAACAAGTATACCATTTGTTCCGCCATTCTTTCTCTCCACAATGCCCTCCTCAAGGGCAAGCCAAAAGACTTGAAGTGGTGTCCCTTTCCGGAAGCGGCCTTCTGCTTAATCTACTGCTGCAAATCTCTCTTTTTGTATACTACATGCCCCTCCTCTTCTCTATTCTGATGCTAGTGACATTGCTATTGGTGCGATACTCGAGCAAGTGGTCAACAGCTCCCCCACCTATTGTCCTTCTTCAGTAGAAAACTGTCCAAGATGGAATCCGGCTACTATACTTTGCCCACGAATTGCTGCTGGTGTATTTATCTGTTAGTCACTTTGGCTACTTATTAAGGTGTACATTTTTTGTCATTCGCACACATCACATGTCCATGGTGCACTCTCTCACTTGACAATTCCACACCTGTTCCACTCGTCAGCATTTACATCTATACATTTCATAAGGTGGGGAGGTCGCCTGAGTATTGATCCCATGTGTACATGTTCCATATGTGTTATATCAAAGACTTGTTTTTACGTTCTTTGACCTTAAAAATTTAAAGTTTACACCGTTCATCAAACCAATCGTTACACAAATAATCATTTGAATAGTGTTATTGATTTGTTAGTATGTGCACATCTAAAAATAATCTATGAATCATAATAGTACTTACCTCAAATTCCTTAAGAGAGAGAGAGAGAGAGAGAGAGAGAGAGAGAGAGAGAGAGAGAGAGAGAGAGAGAGTGTGTGTGTTACCTAGCAAGTAAGATATTCTTTCTATTCCATATTTCCTTACTTTTTCTGGTAAGGAAGGAGATTGAACTTGGTTTAAAATGTACGTCGAGTAACAATTTCACTTAGCTTGTTACAATGTTTGTGACAAAAAGAGAAATTTTAAAATATACTGATAAGAAAAGTGCTGGATGAATAACCTAGCATGCAACATGGAGATGTAATTTGCATATTATTATTATATTATCATTATTATTATTATTATTATTATTATTATTATTATTATTATTATTATTATTATTATTATTAGCCAAGCTACAACCCTAGTTGGAAAAGCAAGATGCTATAAGCCCAAGGGCTCCAATAGCTCAGTGAGGAAAGGAAATAAGGAAATAAATAAATGATGAGAATAAATTAATAATAAATCATTCTAAAAACAGTAACAACGTCAAAACAGATATGTCCTATATAAACTATATATTAACAACGTCAAAAACAGATATGTCATATATAAACTATAAAAAGACTCATGTCAGCCTGCTCAACTTGAAAACATTTGCTCCAACTTTGAACTTTTGAAGTTCTACTGATTCAACTACCCGATTAGGAAGATCATTCCACAACTTGGTAACAGCTGGAATAAAACTTCTAGAATACTGTGTAGTATTGAGCCTCATGATGGAAAAGGCCTGGCTATTAGAATTAGGTGCCTGCCCAGTATTACGAACAGGATAAAATTGTCCGGGGAGATCTGAATGTAAAGGATGGTCAGAGTTATGAAAAATCTACTAATTGAACAATGGTGCCAAAGATTAATATCTAGATCAGGAATAAGAAATTTAATAGACCGTAAGTTTCTGTCCAACAAATTAAGATGAGAATCAGCAGCTGAACACCAGACAGGAGAAAAATACTCAAAACAAGGTAGAATGAAAGAATTAAAACACTTCTTCAGAATAGATTGATCACCGAAAATCTAGTAAGACTTTCTCAATAAGCCAATTTTTTTGCAATTGAAGAAGACACAGACCTAATGTGTTTCTCAAAAGTAAATTTGCTGTTGAGAATCACACCTAAAATTTTAAAAGAGTCATACAAATTTGAAGAAACACTATCAATACTAAGATCCGGATGTTGAGGAGTCACCGTCCTTGACCTACTTACAATCATACTTTGAGTTTTGTTAGGATTCAACTTCATACTCCATAATCTGCACCATGCACTAATTTTAGCTAAATCTCTATTAAGGGATTCACCAACCCGAGATCTACATTCAGGGGATGGAATTGAAACAAAGAGAGTAGCATCATCTGCATATGCAACAAGCTTGTTTTCCAGGCCAAACCACATGCCATGTGTGTATAGTATGAAAAGTAATGGGCAAAGAACACTACCCTGTGGAACACCGGATATCACATTTTTATACTCACTTTGGTTCCCCATCAACAACAACTCTTTGAGATCTATTACTTAAAAAATCAATAATAATGCTAAGAAACAACCCACCCACTCCCAACTGTTTGAGTTTGAAAACAAGGGCCTCATGATTAACACGGTCAAAGGCAGCACTAAAATCAAGGTCAATCATACGAACTTCCTGACCACAATCAAGGGATTTCTGTACAGCATTGAAGATTGTAAGAAGGGCATCACATGCTCCTAGGCCTTTACGAAAACCAAATTGCAAACTAGGTAATAGATGATTACCTACAGCAAACCTATTAAGACGTTTAGCCAGAAGACGTTCAAAAACTTTAGATAATATGGGAGGTATCGAAATTGGGCGGTAATCAGTGGGACTTGAGCTACCACAAACACATTTACATATAGGAGTAACATTACCAATTCTCCAACAAGTGCTAAAAGCTCCTCTTCTTGCTAATTTGCGCAAAATAACAGATAACTTTGGAGCTAAGAAATCCGCTGTCTTTATAAAAAACAAAGGAAAAATACCATTTGGGTCTACACCTCCATGAGCATCCAGGTCCATAAACAGAGCCTTAATCTCACGAGATCGAAAAGCTAAACTATTTAGTTTAGCCTCGGGAAAACATGAATGAGGAGGTTCAAGTTTTTCATTACTCTGTTTACTGTCAAAAACATCAGCCAAAAGGGTTGCATTTTCCTTTGGATAGTGAGAGACTGAGCCATCTGGTTTAAGTAATGAAGGAACTGTTGCATCTACACCAAAGAGTGCAGATTTAAGGGTAGACCAGCATTTGTGTTCCTGAGTTGTACCAGACTGGGTTTCTTTTCTGGTTAAATTGTACTCCTTTCCAGTTGAGGCATAAACTCTCTGAGCAAAAGCTCGAAGCTCAGTATAGTTGTTCCAGGTCAAATCTGATCTGTTACCCTTCCAAAGATGATAGGCGTCCTGCTTCTCCAAATAAGCACGTCTACAATCATCATTGGATCACGGTTTGTCCTTCACTCGGTACCTTAGCACACGAGAATGGATACGCCTATCAATTATGTTGACTAGATTCTCATTCAAAGGGACAACAGGATCTACACTACTATATAATTGTGACCAATTCAAGCACAAAAGATCATGCAAAATCCCATTCTAGTTTGCTTTGGATTTCATATAAATTTTACAAGAGTATGATATATCAGGGACAGGGTGCTCAGTCTTCACTACTAATGAAATCAAGGCATGATCAGATGTCCCGACTGGAGAACCAACCTTACTAGTTATAACGCCAGGGGAGTCAGTGTATACGAGGTCCAAGTAATTACCAAACTTGTGAGTAGCTTCGTTTATGATTTGCTCACAGCCTGATTCAGATGCAAAGTCTAAAGCTCTTAAGCCATGGCGTTCGGTAGATATCGCTTATGAAATGCATTGTTCCCTTCCCTCGTGCAAAAACATCTATGGTATTCAATGTGATGCAAATAAATATCGTCCCTAGAATCAGGAAGTGTATTCTTATTACCTGTGTATGCAGACCAGATTGAACATCTACTTATCATCTGCTTCTGCCTTATCCGTTTTCAATAACTGCGGTAGGGAATGTTCTTGACCTTTATAAGTGATGTTGCTGTGGTTGTTAGTTTTAATGGTAACCTAGTAGGTTATGATGTCAGGTATGGAAAGCAAACGTTCCTGCCACATAAGATATCATTCACAATTAATTGGCTTTCATTGTATTAGAAATTACTCTCTATTATTCGTAGTGGATGCCGGTCATATATTCATATATTCCGATATTGATTCCTTAAGCATTACGCCAAACAAAATCAACTTTCAAGTGAACAGGAAATAGCCTGAGTTGGTAACTTTTATTTTTTACTTAATGTATACTTGTCAATATTTTTTTTTTCGTACTCCATCCTTTATCCATTGCGATATTTATGTGGTGTGTTCTCATTTTGAATTCATTTAATTATGTACTGTAGATTTCAATTATTGATATAGCACTCCTTGGCCACTTGCCTGTTTCCTCTGATGTAGTAAAGGGTTATTATTATTATTATTATTAGTAGTAGTAGTAGTAGTAGTAGTAGTATTAGTAGTAGTAGTAGTAGTAGTAGTAGTATCATTATTATTATTATTATTATTATTATTATTATTATTGTTGTTGTTGTTGCTATTGTTGCTATTATTATTATTATTATTATTATTATTATTATTATTATTATTATTATTATTATTATTATTATTATTTAAACAAGTACTCTTTCATCTTTAATGAAAATTAGATGAATTAGGATAATTCTCAATCCGCTTTTCATGTTGCACGCCAATCTCCATGAAGCGGATTTTGCTCTGAAAGTATCTGTTGGTGTTTCATGGAATCCTCTTGTCTCCATTGCTACCTCGAGGCTTGCTATTTTGCCTAATCCCCGTGAAAAAATAGCTCTGAATAATGCCAAATAATGTGTGAAGGGATTAGAGGGAAAATTGTTGATAATCCTATTATAACCGAAGAGAGATTATTTTATAGAAAAGCAGATTTTCTTTTCACATATTCGTTAAAAAAAACAAAAACAAATCATAATTACTTAATTGCGGTTCTTCAGGTAGCTCTTCAATGCTTTGATTAAAAATCTCATCATATTTTCATATGCAACAAGGATATGAAAAGGATTTATGTTATTATCTCTAAGCAATTAAATTCAAATGGAAAATGACTTTTTATAAAGGTATGGTTCAGATAGACAGAGGGTTAAAGTAGCGTCGGTTTACTTTGAGCATTTCTTAAGGGCCTGTGCAGCCTTCCTTCGGCCAATAGCTGCACTTGCTTTATATCCTTGAACATTACCTCCGTTCCATATTTCTTTCTTCTTGGTGTTCAAGTACTTCTAACTTTTACTTCATGGTGTAATTTCTGGACTTTCCAGTAGTTGCATTTGGACACTTAATGGCCTCACCTGCCCGAGCGACCATATAGCCAAAATTCATCGGGTTATAGTTTGACCAGGACAACAGCCACCCGTTGAGATACTGCAGCTAGAGAGCTAATGGGTTCTTCGACTGGCCAATAAGTTCTACAATCTCCTCTTTCCTCTAACACCTAACAACTCTAAGATACTTGATAAATTCTTCGTTACTCAAAGGGTTAACTATAACACTGTAATTGATCAGTGGCTACTTTCCATATGCTAGAGGTAGAAGAGGACTTTTAGCTATGGTAAGCAGCTCTTCCAAGAGAGGGACACTTCAAAAGTAGAACAATGTTTTCTATTCTTGGTTAGTGTCATAACCTTTGTACTATGGTCTTTCTCTGTCTTGGGTTAGATTTACCTTGCTTGATGGTACGCTCATGAGCAATATCTGACTGTTTCTTTATTTCTTTTCCTCACTGGGATATTTTCCCTGTTGGAGCCCTTGAGCTTATACCAGCCAACTTTTGCAACTAGGGGTGCAACTTAGATAATAATGATAATAATATTAATAATCAAATGAAATCAATCCAATCAATAGAGGGTTAGACACAAACGTTATTGACGCTTCCAAAAATTTGCTGTTATAGTAAGCTAAAAGTATTCGTCTTTAAATCTCAAGTTTTAAATGTAAAACTGGTTTGAATGCTGTAATCGTTGCCTTAACTAATTTCTTTTTAATTTATATTCCTGAGAGCTATTTCATTCCGAAGATAACATAAAAAAAGCAAGTAGGTGCGCAAAATATTTTCTTTAAGTAAAAATAAATATTGGAAGGTAATTTGATATTTAGAATAATCATTGGAAATAACTGGTATGTAAAGATGAAAAGAAATTTATCCTCCTGATGGAATATTTATTTTTTAGATTATATATTCTATAACTTCTATTTCTGAGATAATACTAATTTATTTGAGGTATAAGCTTTTGGAACAATGACAAGTGCTAGTACAGAAGTATTCGACATTTTTGTAGTAATTATTATTATTACTGAGATCGAATAATATTAGAAAACCACATTTATTTTCATCCATTTTCAGCATATCATTACAACAGAGCAGATGGCTGTCTCCGTAGAGTATAGCTTTCTGTAAGAAGATTGGTTGTCAGGCAAAGCTTTTATTACTTCTAAGTGACTGATTAGCTGTTCAAGAATTACGTATTCAAGCACTTTTGAAACAAAGAATAGATTCGAAATAGGTCTCTATGAGCTTAATTCCTGGTAGTCCAGAGCAATTTTCAAGACTGGTATGATTATAGCCATTTTCTCAGACTTAAGAAACATATTCTTCAATGCTTGCATGTGCTATTCTCGTTATTATTTCGTCTAGACTAGAAAAGTTTCTCTCTCCAATTACTTCAGATATTGACATAGGACCGATCTCACAGTTTGTTTTCTTGATAATCCAGGTGATATTTTCTTGTGTTATGTTGTTAAAACTCATTAATTTTATCTTTGTATCTGGTGTATCATTAATCTGATGTTGAATATTTACAAAGGGCCTGTTTATATTTTCAATTCTGTTTTTAAAGAGTACTAGAAAATTATTTGCTAGTTCCTGGTCACTGTATCCATCAGGTAGCTTCTTTTCGTTTACATATCCCATTATACCATTTAGGAGACTATATAACTTATTTATGGCTGTTGTTGCTTCGCAAACCTTACTCTTAAGGTATTCACGTTTTTTCCTTCTTCGTAGGTAGTTGTATTGACACATAGCAGTTTTGTATTTTACCCAAGTACTTTCAGTTTTTAATCGATTCCACTTTCTTTCTTTACGTGTCTTTTCTCCCTTAATCACTAATGTCTCTTCATCAAACGAAGGAGATTGGAATTTAACAGTTAGCCTATAGTCTTTTCCATCGGTGGGCACATGGTATCATATTCACCATTACTCACTTTATTATAAGTGGTTGTAAGACAGTTAACGCACATAGCTCCCAACAAACGTTGGTCATCCTGATCGCAGGGAATGTTGAAGGCATCATTCATTTTCTTTGTGACTTCTTCAATGAATACGGTAGGAGAAAAAATTGGATATATGTCTAAAGTTTTTCTTACCACTACATGTTTCTGAAGAGGTAGACTAAACGTGATAAGTTTGTGCATCGGGAAGATGGTACATTTTTCTTCGACATTTATATCAGATATAATGTTATTCATTGCATCATTCAAAAATAGGTTCAACGTATGCCCAGTTAAAGTAGTACAGTCAACATTATTCACTAATTGATATGATTCTAATAACTCACTAAATGCCAAATCGTCAGGATTTGATGCATCATCTATTTAAAGATTTTTAAATCTCCCCAAATAACTAATTCTTTTTTTCCTTGGTAATCATCTTAATGAATGCACTGAATTCTTCCAAGAAGATGCTAGTGTTTGTTCTCGGAGGTTTGAGATTTGAGTAATATTTATGAATAAAGAGTCCAACACTCTCACAAGCCCTACCCTCTCTCGGTATATGAAAGTTGTGTGTGTGTGTGTGGGGGGGGGGGGTGCCATTTCACTTTATCTTAGCCTTGTCAAAGTTATTTAACCTGGTTTCAGATAACGCTAGTATGTCCAAATATTTCCCGTTTATCAATTCTCGAACTTGAATAATTTTATTACCTACAGATTGTATATTTACATAGTCACAGTTTATGGTGTCCTTAGTATCCATGATCAGTATTTTCTGACAGTCTTTTCAATTCCTAGTCATAATCTTTGCAATCTCAAAAATTTACTATGTGGTCATTTTGTTTGATGATGATGTTGATGATGAGTAGATTGCCATGCATATAGCATGACACGGGCTCTTGTCAATAAAGACAGCCCGTAAGCGACTGGATCTGTAAAGGGTGATACTCCAAGGAGTAAAATTCATATTAGGAAAAGGAATGTTAGGTAAAAATTATGAAAAGGAATGTTAGGTAAAAAATAGGAAAAAGGGAAGGATGAGGGGTAAGGATGATGAATGAAATATGGAATGGGAATGGATTTACAAGACGTGAAAAGGGGTATAAAGTAACCCGAAAAAGGGGACTCCTTTTTAGGTCCACGAAAGAAAGTTTTTAGTCAGAGAAAATAGTATTGATAGTAGCAAGTCCCAGTAAGTAAAAGAGACTGGGAGAGGAGAGAAGGAATTTTTAGTAGGAGAGAATAGGAGTAGGTTTAAGCAAAGAAGCTTATTCCTGCTCTTGTGATGTAAAGGGGGAGGGGGCCATTTCTGTGCAACGCTCGGACAGTAAGCACGAGAAAGGCCCCCTAAGGATAGGGTAGGAAGAGGGAGGAGAGGGAAAAAGGGTAGGAGATAGGAAAAACAAGAGCTGTTTCCTTATGAGGAACACAGCCTTGTAATAACTATTCTCCTTTTAGGTATAGGGAATTGGGAAGGAGAGGATTGCAAGCAGGGAAGGATTATCTCTGCTCAGTGGCTGGAAACTGGAACTGTTGCAGGAGTTGCTGGAAGGTGGGTTTTGTTTAACTTTTCGCAGTTAATATACTCTGACATTTGCGAATTACACTCCTTGGTGGAATGGCTTCCTGAAAATTTCCTGCAGACTTTGTCATCGCTCATAGACTTGCAATCTTTTTCGAGATGTCATACCTCTGGCAGTGGTACCAGGTGATCACGTGGTACTTATCCCGTATGTTGTAAGTACCCCCATCGTGACAAAACTTTGTCCCCATTATCATAAATAGTCCTCCAAACTTTAGGATCAGATTTCAGCACATAGTGGGTGGTCCCACCTGAAGAATTTTCTTAAGGACTACACTTATCTTCTCTTCTATTGTTTGGATTTGGTCCAGGGAACGATTTCTTTGAATCAAGGCAATTACTACTACATCTTCAGAATTGTATACATTGCATACTATTATTTTTGGTTTTAATTTTCCGATTTTTCTCTTTTTAGTGTCGTCAACCAATATCTGACATTTGTTTGCAGACTCTTCTCTGATCATTTCGTTAGCAAAGTTTACAACAACGTTTCCATTCCAAACTGTTTGAGTTTGAAAACAAGTGCCTTAGGATTAACACGATCAAAGGAGAAATAAAATCAGGGCCAACCATACGAACTTTCTGACCACAATCAAAAGATTTCTGTACATGCATGGAAATTGTAAAATTATTTTGAGACTTCTTATTTGAGTGAGCAAGGATTATCTTTTTCACTTCACATCAAAACGAAAAAAGAAAATGTCATCTAAATTCTGAACAAGACTTGCGAGTAACACTTTGTACAAAGTCACACCAGCAACTAAGTCACTAGGTCTCATTTTATTATTATGTACTCTGGATTTTTGTCATGAAAAGCATGTAAACTATATGAATGAAGTTGTTTTTATCAATATACAATAGGTATAGGGGGGGGGGTGCGTGAACTGAATGGTGATTTGAAAGGGTTGCATATACTGAAAATGGTTAAGAACCACTGCCTTAAACAAAGCTAAGAAAAGTGATTGATGGCTCGTTATCAATTATGATGACATTAGTGTCCATGAAAGAGCAAATGAAACTTTGACGTCTAATTTCCCTTGACGGGAAGAAATAGAATTCCTCCCCTTTTGAAGGACAGATCTTTTTAAATTGAATATTGACGTGAGAGATACTTCCCCCTCTGTCTGAAATGTTGCAAAACAAGCAACCATTGATCCATTCTCCCAAACAGCAACAGACGCACCTTATTCTCTTTCTAACCGAAGAGAGCGTTGCGGTAAATATGATGCCAAAGTTGAGTTTGGTCACATGAAACACAATTCCGATATGAACAGAAACACCCAAACACAAGCCCCTTCCTCGGGAAATAAGAAACAGGATGCAAAAGGATTTTAAGGATATGCATCCAATACGACTTGCAATGGGATAGGATTGAA
>NC_090733.1:23483274-23488274 GCF_036898095.1 Palaemon carinicauda | reverse complement strand
ATATATATATATATATATAAATATATATATATATATATACATATACACACACACACACACACACACACATATATATATATATATATATATATATATATATATATATATATATATATATATATATATATATATATATATGGTTAACCCTTGGTAATTAAGTGGAGTTGCTCTGTCAATATGGTGAGTTGTTAGATTTTGCAGATTTTTCCCACAGTGATGGATATATACTGTCACCAACAGAGTTTCAACACACACACACACACACATATATATATATATATATATATATATATATATATATATATATATATATATATATAGTTAACCCTTGGTAAGTAAGTGGAGTTGCTCTGTCAATATGGTGAGTTGTTAGATTTTGCAGATTTCTCCACAGTGATGGATATATACTGTCACCAACAGAGTTTCAACACATCACCTTATCAGAAAGACGCATGACCTATAACAGAGTTATGAAAGTCATAGTACTCCCTAAAATGGTCATTAATCTAACTGTATAGAACAAATACTACATATTTTTCATCTCGTTGAGAAATTACCCCCACCAAGAGCTATGCTACTCGCATCTGTTGTCACTAAATACGGGCGATCAAATCTAGCATTTGCGAGTAGGTCATTGCTAGTTAAGGCAGCTTTCAAATGATTAAAAGCCCTTTCTTCTTCCACTCTCTAATTTATTACCTTTTGTTTCTTTAAAGCATCTAAGGGTCTCGCTATCTCTCCAAAACCTTCTATGAATTCACGGTAATTAGCGGGGCATGACCTGGGAAATCTCTAATAGCTTCTACTTTACTGGGGCAGGGTTGGATACCTTTTGGGGGTTATTATATGGCCTGAATATTCGACCTGTTCACAGGAAAATTTGCACTTTGACATATTTATTTTAATATAATTACGTCGCAATGCTTCTTAAACTTTACGAATATTGCTATCATTTTTTTCGGCCGTTTTCCCTGTAAGTATGGTACGTCTAAATAAACAAGAACATTATGGCCAATTACGGGAGACAAAATCCCAATCATTACTCTAGAAAAATGACCTCGGAGAATTCTTAATACAGAAAGGAAGAAAATTAAACTGAAATAGTTGATCGTTACCTATAAATGCCGTTTTACGTTTAACGTCTTCCTGAATGGGTGTTTGATAGTATCCAGATTTTAAATCGATAGCTGTAAGATATTTATTATCCCGTACCTTCACAAGTAATTCTTAGATCGAGGGTGATGGAAATGCAGTATCCTTAGTGACTGCATTCAACTTCCTATAATCAACACACAATCTTACCGAGCCATACTTTTTCCTAACAGCTACAATTGTTGAAGCCGAAGGAGATTCACTCTCCTCGAAAACCCCTATCTCCTTTAATTTATTAATTTCCCTTTCTATTTCTCCCTGAAAATGAATTGGTACCTTATGAGACCTTGACCTGATCGGTTCCGCCTGCCCAGTTTCAATGCTAAAGTGAAATCGATCAATCCTCCCGGTTGGCTCGTCTCCAATTGCAATTACATCGGAATAATTATTAACAATTATACTAACTACAGGTTAATATTCTGGCGGACATAGTTTTCGTGCTTGCATAATCAAATTTTCAGTGCGTTCGTCTGTGCGGGGTTGTGTTTGTGGGTCCCAACATCACATTATCAGAAATATATATATATATATATATATATATATATATATATATATATATATATATATATATATATATATATACTGTATATATATATCTATCTATCTATCTATCTATATATATATATATATATATATATATATATATATATATATATATATATATATATATATATATCTTCTTTATCGGCATTCTTTCCCACTTTTATGTGGGGTCGATGTTTCTGGCCAGCGTTCTCCATCTATCTCTGTCCCACACTTCATCGCCGGTTAATCCCTTGGATCGGAGATCGTCCTTGATACAGTCCATCCACCTTCGCTTTGATCTCCCTCTCCTTCTCGTTCCCTGTACCTCCATTTCCATCAGTCTCCTCCCAATATACTGTTCATCTCTTCTCATGACAATACCATACCACCTCTGTCTACTTTCTTGGATCTTATCTGATAGTTCTCTAACTCCTGTGGTACCCCTAATTACCTCATTCCGTATCTTATCTCTTCTTGTCACCCCACACATCCATCTCAACATTCTCATCTCTGCCACATCCAGTTTGTTTTTTTCTGTCTTATCTATTGCCCACGTCTCCACTCCATTCATCATTGCCAGTCTCACAACAGTCCTGTGTACTTTACCTTTCAACTTAACCCCTATTTTCCTGTCACATAATACTCCACGCACCTTTTTCCAATTCTTTCATCCTGCTTGTAGCCTGTAGTTTATTTCTGCCCAAAGATCACCATCCTCTGCAAGTGTTGATCCTAAATACTGGAAATTTTCAACTTTTTTCATTCTCTCTCCTTGTAAACTAACTTCCCCATTCTCCCCATCTTAAATTCTCTGTCTTTTTCTTGCTG
Organism: Palaemon carinicauda; assembly: GCF_036898095.1. Taxonomy (NCBI): domain Eukaryota; kingdom Metazoa; phylum Arthropoda; class Malacostraca; order Decapoda; family Palaemonidae; genus Palaemon; species Palaemon carinicauda. The sequence continues at coordinate 23,485,769 of NC_090733.1, read as the reverse complement.
ATCTTCAATCCTCTATTTTCCATTTCTCTTCTGCACTCCTCAAGTTTCTCTTTTACTACCTCTCGCCTAGTCCTACACAGTAATAACATCATCAGCAAAAAGCATACACAAAGGAGACTGACATCTAATGCCTTGTGTTACTACATTCATGACCAGAGCAAATAAGTAAGTGCTTAACGCAGACCCCTGATGGAGTCCCACATTTACTGGGAAAATTTCTGTTAGGCCTATACTGCTCTTAACATTTGCTTCTGCTTTCTCATGGGTGATTCTTACATATTTCTCAGGGAGTTCCTTTTCTCTCATACATCTCCACAGCTCCTGACGTGGTATTCGATCGTATGCCTTCTCCATGTCAATAAATACCATATGTAATCCTTTCTGTTTCTCCAGATGTTTTTTCTATCATCGGCCTCAAAGCAAATATTGCTTCTACAGTCCCTCTTGCTGGCATGAATCCAAATTGTTCCTCGCCAATTTTTTTTTTTTTTTTTTTTATCTCTGTCTTTCCTCAATGATCTTCTCCCATATTTTCATAGTATGGCTTATCAACTTTATGCCTCTGTAGTTGCCACATTCCTGGATGTCTTTCTTCCCCTTTTAGATGGGAATGCTTAGGCTTCTTCTCCATTCCTCTGGCATCTTTTTCTGATTGAATATCTTCTGCGTCAGGTCTCACAAGATATCTATGCCTTCCTCTCCAAGGCTCTTCCTTACCTCTACTGGTATATTATCCAGTCCTGCAGCTTTACTACTTTTCATCTTCTTTACTCCTTGTTCTACTTCTCTTCTAGTCACTCATATGGTAACTGCCTCGTTTTGGAGTTCATCTTCAAATGCTATTTTTGGGTTCTCCTCATTCAATAGTCCTTCAAAATAAGTTTCCCCCCTTCTTTTGATTTCATTCTTTTCTGCTAGAACTATACCATTGCTATCTTTTATTTGCCTTATCTGTGTCAGGTCTTTAGATGCAGCATCTCAGGCCTTAGCAATTCGTAATATTTTCTTCTCTCCTGGTATTTCCATCTCTTTATATACTTCATTTAATGTCTCTGCCTTTGCCTTTGCTACTGCCCTTCTTGCTTTTTTCTTTGCCTGTTTATAGTTTCCTTTATTCTGCTCTTGTCCTGATAGATCTGCCTTCTTCTTGGCTTCTTTCTTGGATTTTACACGTTCTTGAACCTCATCACATTTCTCTATCATTTAGGGGTCTTCTTCCTGATGACTTTCCAAGTACTTCCTCACCGATCCTTAGAATCACTTTACCATTCTCGGTTTACCATTTTTGTACATCCTCGTGTAACCTTACTAATTCCAGCACTCTTTCCATAAACAAGACTCAGTTCTTCCTCTTTCAATTTCCACCACTTAATCTTTGGGTCCATTTTCGTCTTTTTACTTCTACAATTCCTTAGTCTGCAATCAATTACCACTAACCTGTGTTGCGCTGCAACACTCTCCCCATTTATCGCCTAGTAATTTCTAACCTCCCTCAGATGGTCTCTCTTACACAACAATAAATCTATCTGGCTCTCCCTGTCACCACTACTGTAAGTAATCAGTCTGTTAATCTTTCTCTCAAAGAAGGTGTTGATCATTGCTAGGTCAAAAGCCACTGCAAAATCAATCACCCTTTCTCCCCCATCATTCCCCTCACCCACACCTCAACCTCCATGCACTCTCTCTATCCCTTCCCTACAAATTCCCAAGTGGCCATTCAGATCTCTTCCTATAATTACCCTTTCCCTTGTAGGAATTATTCCAAGTTCTTGGTCCATCTCCTCCCAGAATCTATCCTTCTCCTCCTCTGTGCATCCAGTTTGCGGGGCATTGGCATACACTACATTGACTATTATTGCTCCCAGTCCCAGCTTTAAACTCACAATTCTTTCATTTTTCCTATTCCCCCCATTCAAACTTACTTTCAAATCTTTCGATGATATTATTCCTACACAATTTATTCCTTCCATATTTGCTCCACTGTAATAAAATTTACAAACTTCGCCTAGTCCTTATGCCTTATTTCCCTTCCATCAGGTCTCCTGCTCACACAGCACTTCAATCTTCCTTTTCTCCATGAAGTCAACCAGCTTTCGCCCTTTTCCAGTTAGTGTCCCAACATTCAGAGTTGCTACTCTCATCCTTTCCTCAGATATTTTCCTCTGAGGTTGCCTCCTTAACCCAGACCGACAATGACTGGGTAGCCCTTGCCGATTTTTTGGAGGGATCACGCGAGGTCCCAACACGTCGCCTATGGGGAACGCCCTAGCATTAATTTTATTTTCACAATTTTCACTGGCTATATTGGTTTTGGCTAATTTTTCATGACCGGATGCCTTTCCTGCCTCCAACCCTTCCAATTTACCCGGGCTTGGACCCAGCACCAAGTTAAGGCTGGCTTGCCACCCCTCAGTGGCTGTGTTATGTATGTATATATATATATATATATATATATATATATATATATATATATATATATATATATATATATATAT
>NC_090733.1:23470774-23478274 GCF_036898095.1 Palaemon carinicauda | reverse complement strand
TTTTAGAGTTTTATTTGAATCATATTTTCCTACGATATCTAAACAATTTTTATTAGTATCATATCTAAAAGACGACAGCGTGAAATGAAATAAATCCAACACGTTTATTGCAAATCGGATTTATCTAATATACGAGTAAGTCCCTATGACCTCAAACACTACTTTCTTATTATTTTGTTCCGGTATTATATAACTGTCATTATTATTATTATTATTATTATTATTATTATTATTATTATTATTATTGTTATTATTATTATTATTATTATTATTATTATTATTATTATTACTCAACCAAAATGCATTTCCAATCTATCTCTTAACTGAACTTGATTTAGAAATTATAGGTGGCGAGCATAACTTTGCAGACTAGTTTATGTATGTGCAAATAGAATTGAATATAAATCGTGTTAAGAAGGGCAACCGCAACTTATTAGTTATTTTGATAAATTTCACTACAAAAAATATCTTATCAATTACGTATCTTTTTATTTTTTCAACGATCAAACTAAATTCTGGCACAAATATATATATATATATATATATATATATATATATATATATATATATATATTTATATATATATATATATATATATATATATATATATATATATATATATATATATAGTGTATATATAGTGCATATATAGTGTTTATATAGTGTATATATATTATATATATACATATATATATGTGTATATATATACATTATATATATATATATATATATATATATATATATATATATATATATATATATATATATATACATACATATATATATCTTGATAAGGTTCCACAATGATGTAGGACGTGTATGAAAACTACGTGTATATTTGTAGATATTACAAAAAACTTTTATAACTTTCGTCCATCATCTGTGGACTTGGTCACTAAAATGTTCATAAAATTACAAGTTAGATACTGATATAAGGGAAAACAGAAATACATAAAGAATTCAAATACATAGCCACATAGTTAACAACATATCAAAACCAATTACAAAACAGTTGTCCTTTCCAAAATTTTCTGAGGTCTTATGGGTGGTATGTTACGATGGTCACTATCCAATTCGCTGTTTTGGTAGTTCTAGTCGTTTGTCACTTGAACTGTCTGTGGAGGATGCACCTGTGAAGGAGGGACAGGGGAGGAAGCATCTCTTATCTTGGCACATATATTTCTACAGTTACGAATTTTGCTTCTCCTACATATTTCTTCACTGATGTTTTCATCTACTATTCCCCTGTTACCCTGTCACGACACCTGTAAACAGTTTTTGCCTTGATAAAGGCTATCGCATTACTTTTCTCCCAAGTGTGTTGGGCTATGGCACTACAGTAGTTCCCCAATCTGCAAGCTGCAATATGTTCCTTTTCCTCTCTTCCAACGAGCGGCCAGTCTACGTTTGAAGAATCAGATAAAATTCTTGCAAGATTGTGTTGCAGAACAAGTCCTGCCAAAGATGTTTGGGTGGCTTCACAGATAATTTTTTGGTGGGGAACCTTTTCCGAAATACAAAAGACTATTCTTGGAAGACCAGATACATCAAGCTAAATTCAAGAAAGAAGAAATGCTCATGGAGATACGTCACCTAAAGAATAATAGGAGATAAAAAATCGGTGAAGAAATATGTAGGAGAAGCAAAATTCGTAACTGTAGAAATATGTGCCGAGATAAGAGATGCTTCCTCTCCTGTCCCTCCTTCACAGGTGCATCCTCCACAGACAGTTCAAGTGACAAACGATCAGAACTACCAAAACATCGAATTGGATAGTGACCATCGTAACATACCACCCAGAAGATCTCATAGAATTTTGGAAAGGTCAAGGGCCCAACAACCTTAAACTGTTTTGTAATTGGTTTTGATATGTTTTTAACTATGCGGCTATGTATTTGAATTGTATATGTATTTCTGTTTTTTCTTATATCAGTACCTGACTTGTAATTTTATAAACATTTTAGTGACCAAGTCCACAGGTGATGAACGAAAGCTCTAAAAGTTTTTTGTAATATCTACAAATATACACTAAGTTTTCATAGACGTCTTACATCATTGTGGATAACAAGGAAGTACGACATTGTACTTGATTGTACCATATATATATATATATATATATATATATATATATATATATATATATATATATATATATATATATATATATATATATATATATATATATTACAAATATTAAAGCGAGAAAGAAATTTTAAGCATAATTCTTTGTTGGGAATATTTACTCAAAGATAGGGACGCTCACATGATTGGATGGATTCTTTATTCGACATCTAAATCGTTGTCACCAGTACTTATGACTTATAGTTTCAATTTAATATTTTCAATTTAATTTAATTTTCAAATCTTGAGGGGATTATAATATTAAAATCACGCTTATGTAATTTGTATATATATTTGATAGAAAAGAATCTTTAAGTGTTACGTCGTTGTATTTGAAAATATATATAAAATACTCAAACTTTGAAGTTGTTATTTTCTCTTATTTACCTAATTACTTTATTACAGTAATTTTAAATAGACCCTTGATGCTGGTTGAACAACCGAGATAAGGCACATAATATTTTGTTTTGCTAATTGAAGGAGATTCCATATATACATTTGCAATGAACTCAACATGAATGGTAGGAAGGACTCAGCTGGACAAAGCTGGACAATTACCTTTGCAAACTGCAACTAGCGGGCTCTGAGATATTAAGCAAACTCCGAACCATTATTTGCATATAAATGAAAGCAAGAGATGTGTGTTCCTGGTCTTTTCGTGCTGCCGAGAATATCAGGGGTCATACAATGAAATAATTAGCTTAATGTTGAGGTTATTCAAAAAGAGAAGCAGAACCCTCGCTTTTACTACTTTGGACTACATGGTAATGCTCTGGTGGTAATCACGAAATTTAAAATAAGGAAATGTTTGTGGAAGGTATTGACACTGACTGAAAATACTAATTAATTTAATTTACAATAGATAATTAATGATTATTTTCTCAGTCAAATAACAAGGTAAAACAATTCAAAGAGATCGTTTACTATAGTCTTATCCTCTGAGTAGTGGAAAAACAAGAGAAATTTACAAGTCAGGAGATAGGTGAGAATATTTTCTGAATAATATTATCATATTTCCAGACTACCGAAAAATGTGGATATATAAAAAAATAGCTAAGTGTTCTCTGGATTTGCATAAACAGATCACGCATCACATTGGGCTTCTTATGTGTATTCGTGCTCAACCCCTGTGTAATTGTTGAATTCTATTGTTTACATGGAACTGTACACGAGTAAGAATGATCTCCAGATTAGGTTAGATCAAGATAGAGAAAGTGAATGTCTACATATGCAAAAAAAAAGAAAAAAAAAGAAAAAAAAATTACCCTTAAACCTAGAAATAAAATGTTTTTTCTTATAAACTGACGTTTTAGAACAAAATTACAGCTCCTCAAATCTCTATAATGCCTTGGAGGAAGGAGGTATGTATTTAGTTTGAATATGCAAAAGTTTATTATTCATAAAACATTGAAAGTTGAAATACTAAAAGCTAAAATTTTCATTCTTCAATTGCAACGGAAGCTGGCCCTTCCAGTCTTTAGTTTTTACTCTTTTTTTTTCCCCCTCAAATAGCTAATTTCCTGAGATTTTATAATCCACTGATGCTGCATATATTGAAAATTTTACTCGGCTATTTTCGCATTGTTTTATACTAATATACCACACTGGATATAATCATCTATGCGCGTAAACTATGTTTTAGATGTATTTTTCATTTACATCGAGGCAATTTTGCTCGAAAACTAAATGAATACATTTGTCAACAATATTGAGACATGTTAGAAATGGTTCTATTTTTTTCAGAGTAGCAAATTACAGTTTGCCACCAACATGTAGATTTATCGATGAATAAAATAAGTTTGATTATCGATGAATTTATGAAAGATATTATTGAACAAGCCACATACATAACTGTTTCTTAAACTCATACATGATTATAATTTTTCTCTTTAATTTCCAAATGGAGCTGACCTTTATCCCTTCATGATATGTAGGACCTTGATAATAGGATCATCATCTCTTTCCCCCTACCTTTCTTCAATTTTCATTTTGCGAAGTTTCATTTTTGCCGTTCTTCTGTCTTTGATTTACTCAACAATTAAAGTTAATGAAATGCAAACAACCGGATTAGTCGGGTCCAGTGAAGAGAAAGGATTTCAACTAATTGCTGGAAATATATCCAGTTTTAGTTGATCCATCCATTCATCCAAGTTTTTATTTCTTTAGAGGATATCGGATGAAGGATTTTCAAACATAGGTGAATGTGATTAGCAGTGTTCATTCTTTTGAAATGTAAATGCTTAATATATAAGAGTTATTTTAAATTTTCCGGGGTTATCATTTTCCATCAAGATAACAAGAAAAGTAAACTATTCATTAATATATTCTTAAGAGGATGAAATCAAAAGGGAGTAAATTCATTTTTCAGATTAATCCGATATAATACTCATCCAATACTCCTTCATTGCTCGAAGTAATCAATAATAATAATAATAATAATAATAATAATAATAATAATAATAATAATAATAATAATAATAATAATAATAATAATAATAATAATAAACTGTACAAAATACGTTATCCTAGTGGAGAAATCACTACATATTTTCCCAATGTTGGAATCAAGAATAATCCTAGTTTGCAAGCCCTTAGAACTCTCTCTCTCTCTCTCTCTCTCTCTCTCTCTCTCTCTCTCTCTCTCTCTCTCTCTCTCTCTCTCTCTCTCTCTCTTATGAAAATGAGTTTTAAATTTCTGCATGGTATAGAGACTGGTTTCAAGAGAGATTAAAACTATAACAAACTATCAAAGGAGTTTCATTTCTTGGGATTGAAAAAATATATAAAATATTTTAATTAAATTTTAAAACTATGTTGGGTTCTTATAAAAGAAAAAATCTTATTTGAAACAGATTTTATATATTTCAAATATAGGGTTCATTCAGAGTAGTTGACATTGTTTTATCATGGCAGTAAATAATATTTTCTTTGGGTAATAACTTGATTATTTGCGTATAGCAAGGTTCATACCTTACAAATTTTATTGTTACTTTATTTTTACTGATTTTCACTTTCAAGAATGTACTGATAGTTGACCTTTACTCCATAAATACTTTACTGTTACCTAGGAATATGTTTTATAAGTATCAGAAACGTAATATATGTAAGTGTTTCAGTGAATATCTATCTATCTATAATATCTACCATGCCGTTTCACTCAATTTTAGAAGTAGCCGACGTAAGAATAATAATAAGAAAAAAAAAAACTTAAGGGGATTTTCCTTCTCATTGCTCCCATTTTCCTTACGAGAACTTCAGCTAAGTTATGCTGGTACTACTGGGGTGCCCAGCCCACCCTTCTCCGTTATCCACCCCAAATCCTACTGCTGCTACCTCAGTGGTCCCCAAGGTGACACTGAGGTTGCAGCAGGGCTCCTCAGAAGTACGACACAATCGTTCGCCATTCATTTTTATTTCCAGCGGCATTTTTCACCTCTCATATTTATCCTCCTGTCAACTAGGGGTTTCTTCACTCTTATCCATCCACCCAAATCTTGGTTTTCCTCTTGCATGTCTCTCATCAACTCTTGCATTCTTCACCTTCTTTAGCAGACGACCATTTTACTTCCTCCTTACGTTGGAAAACCACCTCGATACATTCATATTCTTACATATGTACCTTCTTCCTGACCCTTACAAATCTAGTTATCCCAGCCATAGCCTGACTCAACAAAAACTTCATCTCGAACCCATTAAATTTTGGTCACTTCATCATATTTATTCCCCACTACTACGATCAACACATCACAGTTGGTACAATCACTTTCTCATACAGAACTCTACTTAGATTCATCCCTAACCTATATTCTTTACAACTCCTTTCATTTCCTCTAACACTTTATATCCTTCATTTACTCTGTGACGTACATCTGCTTCCACTCCACCCTTTTCAGCCAATACAGTACACAAGTACGTAAAATTATCTATTTCCTCAAGTAACTCTCCATTCAAGCTGGCATTCAATCTAGTAATATGAGCCCTTCCCGTGAATCTCGTAATCTTACTTTTACCCACATTAACTCGCAACTTCCCTTTCTCATACACAATTCCAAACTCTGTCACTAATCAACACAGCTTCTCCTCTGAGTCTGCAACCAATACAGTATCCCCTGGAAACAACAACTGATTCACCTCCCACTCATGATCACTCTCTTCTATCAGTTTCAATCATCAGCCAAGCTCTTGAGCATTCACCTGTCTTACAGCTCCAATAGCAAACCAATTGAGCAACTATGGGGACGTCACACATCCCTATCTCAGCCCCACTCCCACTGGAAGCCACTCGCTCTCTTCATTCCAAATCCTAACAAAAGCTTCATTACCTAAGTATAAACTCTTCACTGCTTCCAACAACTTTGCAGCAATTCCATATAACATCATGAGATTCCACATCGCTTCCCTATCAACTCTATCTTTAGCTTTCTTCAGATCTATACCTTCTTACCTTTAGCTAAGTATTTCTTGCATATCTGCCTAACTATAATAATCTGATACATACATCTCATACCTCTCCTAAACCACCCTGCACTACGTAGATTATATACTCTGTTTAGTCCTTAATCCCATTAATTAACACTCAACCATATACTTTTCCAACCACACCCAACAAACTAAAACCCCTAGAATTACAAAATTCATGCACAGCTCCCTTACCTTTGTAAAGAAGAACAATACATGTACATACCCAATCAACTGGCACCACTGAAAAAATAAAACACTAACCATTCCAATATATTCACAACATGTTACTTTAACATTTCATCTCACCAACCATTCCAGTACTGTCATATCCCCTTCCCTTAACATTTCAACCCTTACACCATCCATGCCAAGTTCTTTTTCTGCTCTTGATTCATCTATTCTTCACTTTGCTTCTTATGGTAATCTCTCTCTCTCTCTCTCTCTCTCTCTCTCTCTCTCTCTCTCTCTCTCTCTCTCTCTCTCTCTCTCTCTTTTTTTACTGGCCCTTCAACACCTGCAACATTTCCCTCTGTATCATTAATAACCATTAACATTCAACAACCTTTCAAAATATTCATCTCACCTTTTCCTTGCCTCAACTCCTTCCAATAACTCTCCATTTTCTTCTTTCACTGTCTCTTCATTCGTAGATCCACCTTTCCTTACCCTCATCATTTCTTTCGAAAATTTCTTCTTATTCCCATCATATGAATGACCCAATACCTAACCCAACCTCCAGTCAACCACCCTCTGCCTCAGTTATCTTACTTCCAAACATCTCTGCGTTATTCTTCTAATGCCCTCTATTTTTCTTTCTCCTTTATCTTCAGTTCTTCATTCCACGACTCACTACCCCTCTTAATGGGGATCCAGGAATCATCTTACCACACACATCACTTACAAGTCCAACTAAACTTT
>NC_090733.1:23425774-23465774 GCF_036898095.1 Palaemon carinicauda | reverse complement strand
AATTTCAGGTGATTGCATCTCCAAAATCTACCTAACCTAGCCATTTTCTGAATTGTTTTTCTTCAAACTTTCACTAAACTCTAATTCTAAAGCCCCTCTAACTGTACTACACATTGCAAAATCCATGAGGAAGATAAACAACATATGTGACAACAAATTCCCTTGTAGTGCTCTGCTTTTCACTGGAAATTTATTTGATAAGACTCCATTACCATTAACTTTGCACTTGCTATGCTCAGGACCAGACTTAATCAAATTTACATATTGAAGAGGAATTCCACAATAACGAAGGACTCTACAGAGAATTTGTCGGTGCACACTATCAAAAGCTTTTTCATAGTCCACAGTTACCATCAAAAGTGGATTGCTATATTCTACTCATGGCTGTATATGTCTCAAAATGAAAATTTGGTCATTGCAACTTCTCCCTTTTCTAAATCGTGGTTGTTCATCTCTCAGATTTTTATCAATCTTTTTCTCCAGTCCCTTGACAATGAGCATATTATATATTCTCATAACAACAGACGTAAGTATGAAGCCTCTGTAATTATTGTAATCAGTCAGGTCTCCTTTTTTTTTGCCATTTTCACCCACACTCCTAACTCTCATTCATCAGGTTTTGTCTCTTCATGCGACATTCTTCAAAATAATCTTGTAAGTAGTCTGGGAGTTACTTCATTTTCGTCTAGCATCATCTCGGCAGTTATTCCACCGTATCCAAGGGATATCCATCTCTTTGTTTTGCAGATAACTTCCACTTCAAACACATTGGATTCATTCAAATTCAAGTATATCAATCAAATTATTCTATAAGCTCTCATTCATGACCTCACTAAAGTATTCCATCCAACGTTGTCTATCTTCATCTTCTGTTGTTATAATAGACCCATCTCTCTTTTTGATGGTTATATTCTTCTTTTCTCCAGTCGAGATTTTATTAATAATTTTATGAAGAATTCTTACACCATAGCCACTTCTTAAATTCATAGATTTGTCAGCCTCATCTGCTTTACTGTCTAAATATTCTCTTCAGTCATTCCTGACTTTTCTTTTGACATCACTGTCAATACTGGAATACTTAGCCTGCTCTTCATTGTTACTTTCATTACTTCCTCAAAAACTTCCAACAATCAATCTGTCTTTATATTCTTTTTATAGATATCTTGGCCCTGAGTGAAACACGTTGTAAGGGGATTGGTAACGAGACTTTAGCCCAGTGCAATATATATATATATATATATATATATATATATATATATATATATATATATATATATATATATATATATCTACTAAGGAAGACCAGATGGATTTGGAAGAAAAGGGGTAAGAATGATGATGACACCAAGAGCAGAAAAGGCATCAACCGAGTGGAGAACTATAAATAGTAGATTTTTACTAGCGAAGTTCAAATCAAAGCAGTGAAGTATGAGTATTATAGTTTGCTATGCCCCCAAGAAATGATTCCCCTGAAGAAAGGAAAGACGAATACTATGAAGAACTTCGGAGGGTAATAGATGAGATCCCTTAGAGATATGAAAATTTTGATTGACGACTCCAATACTAAAGTTGGAAGAAATAATCAAGGGATAGAGAATTTGATGGGTGTCTAGGGTCTTGGCAAGTTGCAAAGGGAAATGCAACACATTTCATAAGTTTCCGTTCAGCAAGAAATCTTGTTAGTGGAGCTACTCTTTTTCAACACAATGACATCCACAAGTATACATGGATTTCACCATGTGGCATTTACAAAAATTAGATAGATCACATTGCCATAAATAAAGAGAGAAGGAGGTCTCTGAGAAATATAACAACTTATAGAGACGTCGATATTGGTAGTGATCACCAGCTCCTCATTGCCACACAGAAATTAAAATTGAATACACACAACAGAAAGATGGATAGAGTAACTAGGTTTGATACTACTAAGCTTTTAGAAGATGACAGAGAAACCTTTGTATTTGAATGCTGGAATTGATTTGCAGTCTTAGAAACTTTAAGAAACGAAGGACTGACAATTAATGAAAAATACTTTGATATTAAGAATATATATTATTATATTTGGATCCTGGGTCCGAGCACCCAAAATATATTATACGATTATTACTCCCAAAGTCTGGGTAATAACAAAATATACTATACTATGGCTCATGACTGGGAACCAAACTTATTATATGATATATATTACTACTGGAAAGCTAATTAATTCTCGAATTCCAAATTGCCTTGTTTCCCTTTACATTAAAACTGTTACACCTTAAAGCATTAATACACGAATTCTGAGACCGTTAAATAACTCCCAGACAACAATATATAAAACTCTGAATATCCATGGGTCTCTTAAGCACACTCAAACCTTGAAATAATTCTGAAATATTATAATGTTTAAGCTTGACTCTTAATGAATAATTGCTAACCAGATCACTTTTCAAACCTATTCTACCTACAGAGCTGTTCACAAATAAACGTTATATAATGCCAACACTCACCCTAATACAATGAATACAATAATCACCTTTTAGTCTTGGGTAACACACTATTTGCTTTGGGGCACAGTCACTTAGGAGAGGACACACAAGAGCGCACTGAACACATGCGATAATAAACTGGATTACGGGCATAAATGTGAGAGGGAGAGGGGAAAGAGGCTATTTTCTAGCTGCAGTTCTGAATCAATCTCTATCTCTCTGTCTCTCTGACTCTGACCCAACCTTGGGTCCTTATATAACAAATTTTGCGAATTCCAGAATCTTTGACCTTGTTTGAGATGCAGGAGTGGGGTTGCACCAAACTTCAAAGTTGCCAAATATTACTCTCCCACTCGCTGTATGTTCTCTACGCCAGACAGCTCTCTCAGTCTGCTAGCTCTGCCACCCATTGTCCCCGAAAGGAAAAAAAGATAACATCCTTCTCGAAAATTCAAAAAAACGGGGTAAAGAACATTACACAGCACATGTTCAGTCAGGTAGCTCTGCCACCCATTGTCCCCAAAATAAAAAAAAAAGATAACATCCTCTCCCCGGGATTCTCAAAAATTTGAAAAAACTTGGTACAGAATATTCCAAAGCAAATGTTCTAAAATTCTCTATCTAACATGACAAATATATCATAAAACATAAAAGAACATTACCTAAGCCCTTGTTCCTATCTCTCATGAATCCTATAAAATTTTCAAATAGACTACATTAGACCTCTTAGCAGACACACATGAAATAAAAAGTTAATTCTTCAAAAATAATATGTAAATTACATATTTTAACTTGAATAAAGAATATAAGGAAATTCACGACGAAAGTCTTACGTAATTTACATAAAATACTTATATCTGCACGAGAGGGGCTCATTTTACGGGCTGAGTAACATCTCTTCAATTCACAAATGAAGGAAATATAAATGAATACAAATAAAATTATCAATAACCTATGATATTTACTTTACAATAGACCAGCTTCGTAAGATAGCTTCCCTCAAAATAGATTATTCATATCGGGTCTGAATCCATCGATTTAGCCCAAGATAAATAATTTGTAACCACGTTATCTTTGCATTTTCGTTATCTTCACTGGATATATGTTTAACATTAATGCAATGCAGTTGCAAACATAAGGACCACCTAGTTAACCTATTCAAAAAAGTTAAAAGATTGTGATCGAAATATACTATAATCTCTTCATTTTGTGGTCGACTTACATAGATTGAAAACCTGTTCATTGCTGCAATCAGCGCCAGCAGTTCCGTTTCAACTGTCGAGTTGACTCATAGCTGCTTCTTCATCTTGATGACATAAGAAAAACAGGATGAAGAATTCCTTCCTTATCTTCTCGCAATAAGACAGCTCCAATCCCATTATTTGACAAATACACTTGGATAAGGCATTTCTCATTCAAATCTGGTGCTTGAACCCTCGGTTTCGAAGTTGATAGGGTCTTCCTCAAATTTTTCCTGATCCCTAATATCTCAATAACGTAGGTCCAGTCACTGCTTTTCTCCAAAATCCGGAATGGTTCTTGTAACTCATTTGTGATTGGGAATTTTCTTTCCAATGTGTAGACCAATACCGGTCATCCTACCATAACCTGTCTGTTCGTACTTTTCAAGCCAAAACTTTCCTCTGCACGTCCTTGCCTGATTTTTACGTCTTCTAGGAAAATTTCCTTAACTCACAGTTCCCTTTCCTCAAATCCTTGACATATCCTTTGCCCGTTTCCTCTCGGTCCTTCCTTTTTCCTGTCAACATTTCCTTTGGTCCTGTGCTGAAGGGTACTGCAACCTGTCTGTTCGTATCTTTTGTGAAGGGTTCTCCTCATACTTCCATTGGGCATAAGGAAGCTTCCTTGATTCACTCGTTGGGCTGTTCGGCCGTTTGTCATACGGGTCATGCTCGGCAAAACTTGCTCACGTCTTTATGCATGCCAGGCCAGAAAAAGTGTTTCATTATCTTCTCCATCGTCTTCCTTATCACAGTATATTCCGACTCGTGCAGTATCACGATCACCTGTCTTCTCAACGGTTCGGGAATTGATATCTGCCGATATATCCCGCCTTTCAACTTCCCCAGGGATATCGGTGGGTCTAGTCTTTGTCATAAGCAACCCATCCTTAAGATAATAACATGTCGGAGATTGCTCTAACTCCGTTTCATCCACCACACTGTTCAATAACTCTGTTAACGTTTTATCATTCCATTGCAATCTTATCAGCCTTTTCCTACTCACTTGTCCTACTTCTAACGTTGAGTTTTCAATTTTTTTCAAGTTCCTTTCTTCTTTGTCTACTTGTCTGCTCATCTGTCGCTCCTTTTCACTCGGGCTTACTCTTGATTTCTCTTCTTGCTTACCATTAAGGGAATCCTCTTCTTTAGAAAACAAATCATACAATTCATTGCTCCTATGATTTCTTCTCTTCTTCGTCCACTTGTCTGTTCGTCTGCCGTTCCTCCTCGCTTGGGCTTAATCTTGATTTCTCTTCTTGCGTATCATCAAGGGAGTCCTTTTCTTTGGAAAACAAATCCTCCAAATTTATTTCTTCCAGGTTCATTTTTTCTTTATCCTCTTGTCCATTCGTCTGTCGTTCCTCTTCGTTCAGGCATAATCTTGACTTCTCTTCTTTCTTATCATCAAAGGAATCCTTTTCTCCAGAAAAAAATCCTCCAAATTCATTTCTTCCAGATACATAGTTTCTTTTTCCTCTCGTTCACTTGTCTGTTGTTCCTCTTCCCTCGGACTTACTTGAGACTTCTCTTGCGTACCATCATGGGAATCCTCTTTTCCGGAAAACAAATCTTCTGTGTTCATCGCTCCTTTGATTTCTTCTTCTTCTTCGGCAGCCACATCCTTCTTCATACTCCTAGTCGTAACAACACTAGGAACGAGAGATGGGTTGTCCTGCGTTCAGTTGTAGGACTATACCTCAAAGGTTTCTTCGTTATAATGTGACAAGGCACGAACGGCGCTCCACCAACCTCATTACCCAGCATGACGTCTACTCCTTCAACAGCCATTGAATCCTTAACCGCAAAGACAAAATTACTATAGTCTGTCCAGAATGTCATGAAACATGGAGTAGGTTTCCGACGTTGCCGCTTTGCGTCAATTTCATTCATTAAATCTCACTTAAGGCGAAAAAACAGTGTAGATTTGGCATACCCCTTGCCACATCTCTCTCTGTCTCAGGTCAGGAAGGTTAAGTAGCTTATCACTTTGGTTCTGATACCCAAGCGTGACGGTTAAGATGGAAGGCTCCCCACGACAGCAATTAAGTGCTCAGATGCGAGAAGTCATATTCAATGTCCACGAGTACTTCAAAAGGGAGAAAGAAGACAAAACTGTTATGCACGGCTTTGACAAGGCAGTACAACGTACAATGGATGCAACTAAGCAGTGCAGAAGTACGATATATCGCATTTGTAAGGAAGGAAAAGACAGCTTAGAAGAAAATGAAGCTCCCGTTTTTAACGTAAAGAAAAGGAAAAGACCACCAACTGTAACCAACATCGATGGATTTGATCAGCGCGTTTTACGAAGGACAGTTCTCGGTTATTATGTCAGAAAGGAAATTCCAACGCTGGATAGCATTCTACTTGAAGTCAAAGAAAATATTGGATTTAGTGGATGCAGAGAATCTTTACGTAAGATACTTAAAGAAATTGGATTTAAATACGGAAGAGTTAACGGACGGAAATTTCTACTGGAGAGAAGTGATATTGCAAGTGCCAGGACCAAGTTCCTACGTGAAATGAAAAATATTAGGGCTACAGGAAAAAAGTCTGTTATATTTCTGGATGAAACCTGGATTAATCAGAATTATACAGTCACCAAGTGTTGGATGGATGAAAGTTCGACAGGAGCAACTGGAATAAACCCACCAAGCGGGAAAGGGAGTAGAATTGTCATTTTGCATGCTGGATCTGAGCAAGGATTCGTGCCAAATGCACAGTTGGTATTCCAAGCAAAGAACGACGGTGACTCTCACCACCAAATGAATCACATTGTATTCGAAAAATGGTTTCGAGAGCAGCTCATACCCAATATACCACAACAGTCCGTCATAATTATGGACAACGCATCATACCATTCAGTGCAAAGTGACAAACCTCCTACCATGGCAAGCACAAAGGGACCGATCCAAGACTGGTTAAGAAATAAAGGTGAAAATCCCCCAGAATATTTGACGAAGTGTGAATTGCTTGAAATGGTGAAAGCAGTGAAACATGGAAATGCTCCAAAATATGTCATCGACAAAATAGCTTTGGAAAAAGGTCACAGGGTCGTAAGGCTGCCACCTTATCACTGCCATTATAGTGCAATTGAACTCATTTGGGCGCAGGTTAAAGACTATGTAGCCAAAAGGAATACATTTAAAATGGCAGATCTAACATCTTTGCTGCAAGTGGCACTGTCATGCGTGACAGCAGAAAATTGGAAAAATGCTGTTAATCATGTTGAAGACATCATTATAAAAAACACAGAGAATGATGTTGCTGTGAATCAGTTTGTTGATTCATTTGTTATAGAAGTAACTTCATCTGATGAAGAATAGTATAGAACACATTAATGCTGAAAAACACTGGAGGATTACCTTGATTTAATTTAATGAAAACTTCTGTTTTATTTTGTTGTTTAGTTTTATCCTGTGACGGTAAACAACACATATTTTTGTAAACAATTTATTTTATAGGAAAAATCTTTATTGATTTCACTGCATACATTTGTTTTACTCCTTGTTTCTATGTTAGAGGTTTCATCTTCATATGAGAATTTACTTCCTGTTAACCAAGACAATTTTATTTTTATACTAAAACAGTGCCTTATTTTAAAGAAAATGTCTATTAATTTTATCGTTTCATTATCCTAAAATCCAAGAAATTGTTTTAATGGAGAAAAGTATTATTTCATGAAATATTTGATGTTTGGCACATTCATCAATTCTACAACAAATATGGTAGAGAGAGAGAGAGAGAGAGAGAGAGAGAGAGAGAGAGAGAGAGAGAGATGCCAGGCTACAGATATCTTCAAGAACCGGACTACACATTTGATAATGTTCAAATATAAACTGATTCAATCAGAATTCAAATTATATAAAGAATAAAAGTTAAAGCTTTATGAGTAATAAAGCTCAAAAACATTTAGTACATTAAGATTCCAGTATTGTACTGAACTAGATTGATCGTAGGGTACAAAACGTTAAATTTTTATTTTCATCTGAGATGGATCTCTTCAAAGTTGTAGAAATACTATGATATGTATTAAAGGACATTTACTTGTCTCCCGTACTTTATATGGCGCTCGAACTCTCCCTAAAAAAAAAATTTTACATGAATGTTTTTAAAATAAACAAAGCAATCAACTTTATGAGCTGTTTTCGAAACACAAGGTCAACTTAATCCACAACAACCATTCAGCTTTTGAGTGACTGGAAAGATCCAGATTATGGGATTAAAAAGGAAATTTTACGACCGTAGTAAAGGACCTGGAATGGAAGGATGCTGGGATTAGCTTGAGTCAGATTAAAAGTCTTGAGGAAGTTTGGCATCGCTGCAAACCTACTCGATGTTTCATGACATTCTAGACAGACTATAGTCACCAACTCGCATGACAGCTTTAAACGGCAAATAGGGGTGACCTCCTCACCTCCTATTCCCTTCAAAATAATTGAGTCCTCTGTGAGTGATTGTTCACCATAGTATGTACTCCCCATACAACCACACTATGGTTACAACCTCTATCGCGCAATATCCTGACCGGGGTTCCCTCACTCCCGTCTATTGCTGCTAACATACTTTCTTAAATATATGGTTTAAAGGCATCCATGCTGTTTGGGTTCGTCCTGTACGTTGTGTAAACGGTGGCTTGTTCATTTTCCTCACCCCTTTCCCAATTGCTTCTTAGTCTACGCATTCTGTGAAGTCAAATTATCCTTAATAACTTGGGCGACCGCTTTCGGTTGGTCTGACCAGCATTCCTTACTGATATGGCCTCTCTTGCCACACTTGAAATAGACTTTATCAACCTTCTGTACGTCTTTCCAAATACTTGAAGGAGTACGATTCGACGATTGATTACTGTGGTATTAACGCATTCGTCTTAGAGACAGTACCACTGCCACTTCCGTTGTAACTGTTGAACTTGATCCCGTAGTTATTTCCAAACTGGTTTCCATGATTCGACGCATACACGACTCTCTCTCTCTCTCTCTCTCTCTCTCTCTCTCTCTCTCTCTCTCTCTCTCTCTCTCTCTCTCTCTCTCTAAAATTTACTGGAAACTACAGTTGAACAAATATTCGTAATATAGATGAAAGCATTTCAAATAAACTTTCCCGGCTGACTTGTTGGGCAACGCGAGTAAAAATGAGAAATAGGCCTACTTCAACTCAACATTGGCAAACCTTCCTCTGTTTACATGCTGCAAGATTGTGTTTGGTTAATGATATTTGATTTCCTTGTTTTTTCGGGGAGTCAAACATCCCGGCAAAGGAAATGGATCTTTTTTTTATGTAAAGTCCATTGATCATTCGTGTTTCTTTTTACAAACTCGTCCCATTCCTGTTCCAGTTTGGTCTATAAAGTATGTATGGATTAATGATCATAAATCTGTTCCTATTGACTTCAGGGTAAGGAAGCGGAGATAAGTATAATAAAAAGAAAGTTTTAAAATCTTTAGATTTGGAAACAGGATTTTTCTATACTGTATATGAACTAATGGAAACTATAAATAGGTATACTTATTAGATAAGGTCTTTGCCGTAGAGAGATAAGTCAGATCTCTCTCTCTCTCTCTCTCTCTCTCTCTCTCTCTCTCTCTCTCTCTCTCATAAGGATATTACTTGGTCAACATTAGTCTATTATTGGAAATTGTCTTGCTAACGTTACAGCACTGATGACAAAGTTTTTAATCAAAACTTCGACGATTGTTGTTGAGCTAATAAGTTTTTTTTATGAGAAGCTATGATGAGAATTATAAGGATTACTTTTGCAAGAACGTCTCAGACTTACGTATATTCAATGAGGAAATGCATAACTGGCGTTTTGTTCTTATGTATAGAATGAATTTCTGGTTTTGTATTTTAAATTTGTGTAATAATAATTGAGAATATAAATTGGTGATTAATGCACAGGAAAACAGCTTGCAGATAGCGCAGGGTAAAAATTCTATTCCTTAAGGCAGCAGGTATCTTAGGTGGGATTCTTTTTGTCTTTGTAAAAGAAAAAAAAAAAAAAAAAAAAAAAAAAAAAAAAAGCATGATAAAAAGTAGATTGATATTATGATTTGCAATTGAACAGAAAATATTTGCAATTTCGTTTCTCGTTCACAAAATCAAAAGCAAAAGTATGTATTAACCTCTGTAGATCACTTTCTTGCGAAATTTCCTGAAATTGCGTTTAGGAATTCCTGATTATGCACTAATCATCACTTCGAGCAAGACTGAAAACTTTTTAATGAAGCCTTTCGGAAGTTTTATGATGCTCATTCTCTAACGACCCCCGGAGTATAATCATGGCGACGAGCCTGGCCATTTTGATTTTCTATTCTTTCTCTTTAATGCATATGACTAATGCATGACCTAGCCCATAAAACCAAGCATTCCTACGAATTTAAACTATTTTCAGATTGCAACTTAAGCTAGACTCATTGTGAGAACATTTCAATAAAATACCCTTTTTCACAAGGGACCAGGAAAATGAAAATCCTAGAAAGTCCAATTTAAATCATGTAATCATTTTAACACATTTAAAAGATTTTTTTTTTCTTCACAAATAAAACTAAGAACTTCTGTAGACAATAGCTGTACGGAAAAAAGAGCATGATGTGTATTCCAGTGAAAATAAAGTCCCTTGATGTTGATGCAATGAAAGAAAAAAAAAAAAAACATTGCCCATTAAATGCAAATGGAGAATACAATAAAAAAGAATAGTTTAGAAAATGAAAATAGATCATTGGTTTAAAAATATAGCAATGGGCAGTGTTTTTCATCCGAATTTATTCTGCTACCTGCGGCCCCATTTTACATTGGATGATTCAAATTGGAACATTTATAAGAGGAATTGTAGTTTTATATCATGAGATTAGCATAGAATGATTGGATCATCAATATCATATCGAGAGTATTCATTAGTTTTCTTTTATTGCAATACTGCATGGTGTTTTCTGATCTAAGCTCTCGGGTGTCACACTTAGTGTGAGTTTTTCTACGTAATTTGACATAAAAAACTACAATTTTGTAGTCCATGTAAATAGCGAAATCATTCAGAAAAGAAAACTAAAACATATTTTACGAATGTTTGAATGGAGAGCTACTTAACAGTTTACGGAGAAGGGAAATGGATCGATAAGAAACCTATGTAGTTCATGGTGAATTCATTTCCTTATCAGATATCAACTGAATATCTGTGAAAGCCAAATACTTTATTATTAAAGATATTATTCATATGTTCCTAACATTTTGGTATTTAACATTGAAAACCGATAAACGTCAAATTATACATAAGTATACAAAACCTGCAATTTATATTTGACTTCCAACTACGGTGCGACTATGCATATCATCACTTATATTCAAGGAAACGAACCCCGATTCTAGCCATAGGTGTGGCATACCGTATGATTACATTTTTTTTCTTTTCATAAAAAAAATTTTCAGAACCTATATTTTTAGAATTCACAGAGTGCCACCTCGACATCCTAGAGGAAAATTTTTATTCGCCCAATAAATAAGTTTTATTATGAATCGGTTCGTCAATAAAAAGGGTGTTACTGTTCTAATAGGAGAATTGGAACATTCCAAACACTCAATATGGTATTTGTTTAAAAAAGTACGATCTCCAATTGCTCCAAAATTATGCAGTCCTGCAGCTGTCCTTTCTTATACTGTAATTAGGAGTTCTTTAGATGATGGGGGGGGGGGGGGGTCGATGGAGGAGGCACTAAGCGGCCAGGAACTGATATCGTTAGCATAATCAACCAAAGAGAAGTTCGTGACGTCACCGGATATTTGTTATATATTCAAAATATATACTAAATTAAAAATGGAGTTATTACTCAAAAGTGTCACTATTTGTGAAATGTATATTTTGTATTTGGTAAATAATTGATATAAATCATTTTATTTTTTTTATTTTTTAAACAATTTTGAGAATGACTATCTTTCCCGGACGACGTTTTGCTACACTAGCACCATTCATTGACCACTGCCTAAGGATGCCTGCCAATTTCCCGCCAAAATAGTCATTCTCGTAAAAATTTTCTTTAAAAAAATTGAATTTATTGTCAAGTATTACCAAATCGAATATACAATTAAAAAAATAGTGACACTTTTGAGTAATTGACCCGTTTTTAATTTAGTATATATTTTGAATATGTATCAGATGTCCACTGACGTCACGAACTTCTCATTGATCGACTATGTTAACGATGTCGGTTCCAGGTCGTTTAGTACCTCCTCCATCAACCCATCCCCCTCCGCCCCTCCCGCAACATATCTTGCTATTTTTTGCTTTCCCAGCATTCAAAGAACCTCCTAATTACAGTACAAGAAGAGGAGAGCTGCAGGAATACATAATTTTGGAGTAAATGGAGAGCGTGCTCTTGTAAATAAATACCCTCAATATATATGGGTAATTGTAAGTATACACATAGAAGAGGAGGTTATGCATGGGCAATGTCATTCACATAATTTGTATTCAGTAATGTATGTTCCGACCCGGTAAGATATTACCACTAGAGTTACTGGTTCTTTGACTGGCTAAACAATACTATTTTGGATTCCTCTCTCTGGTTACGGTGCATTTTCCTTTTACCTACAAATTCACCGAACAATCTAGCCTATTCCTTCCACATTCTTCTCTGTCCTTATACACCTGACAATACTGAGATTACCAAACAATTCTTCTTTGCTCAAGGGGACACTCCTGCACTGTAATGGTTCAGGTCCTACTTTCCTCTTAGTAACGGTAGAAGAGATTCTTTAGCTATGGTAAGCTGCTCTTATAAGAGAAGGACTCTCCAAAATAATATTATTGTTCTCTAATCTTGGGTTTTGCCATTGCCTCTGTATCATGGTCTTTCACTGTCTTAGGGTGGAGTTCTCTTGCTTAAGGGAACACTCAAGCACACTGTTTTATCTTATTCCTCTTCCTCTTGTTTTTTCAAGTTTTTATAGTTGATAAATGAATGAAAGACCTATTTCAATTTTGTAATATTTTTCTTTATATTTCATTCAGGTTGTTCCCTACTTCTGCAGTTCATTTATCTACTTGTTTCCTTTCTTCATGTGACCATTTTTCCCTGTAGGAGCTCTTGGTCTTACAGCATCCAGCTTTTCCAACTATGGTTGTAGTTCAGCTTGTAATAATAATAATAATAATAATAACAATAATAGTAATAATAATAATAATAATAATAATAATAATAATAATAATAATAATAATAATAATAATAATAGTTATTATTATTATTATTATTATTATTATTATTATTATTATTATTATTATTATTATTATTATTATTATTATTATTATTATTATTATTATTTCATTCATCATCGTCACAATCATCGTCATTTATCTCATTATTGTGCCCAAACTGACTGCAGGGATTCATGGATTTTGTGTGCTTGTTTGCACGGCTGTCAACAGCACCACACATACAGGATGAAGTACAGGACAGGGCACTTACTGGGCAACTGCATCTTTGGCATGAACATGGTTGTCATGATTTGCAGCTGTAAGAAATACTTTGCAGAATTGAAGGTGGTGCAATAGTTAAAGTACCAGTAACAGGAGTCAAAATATTCTTAATCTACCATCCATATTGAGGAATATAAATATCTGTGGGTACCATCTAATGTGCTGCCCTCCAGATCAGAACCTGAGTCTGATGTGTTGAACTGTAGCATCATCTCCTGGCGGGAGACTCTTTACTTTGGGTGGTTCTGTCTTCATGGTGATTATTGAATATATCACATTTGCAAGATATGTTGAGGCTGTTCCTCCATTTAAGTTTGTTATGGAACAGAGATCTTCATCGATTCATACTTCTTCTGGAGTCAGGGGATTTGCAAATTACTAGAGGTTTACTTTGGAAATACGAACCAAGTTTATTGGAAATACTTTTCCCTTGCCAAAGGGATATGAAGCAGTGCCGCATCCAGAAAGTTCATAGCTGGCAAGCGGGTCTAAACATTTCTCTCCCAGCTTTTCAACTGTTGCATTAATGTCAATGGAATTAAAGAAAAATAGAAAAGGAAACAGCAATGAACCTAATGCACACCAAAGGTCATCAATCAACCCAGCAGATGAACATGAGAACAATGAAGTGATTAAAACGGTACCTCTGCCATGCTGTATAAATCCCACTTGGAATAGAATGGGTTTTTCACATGGAATTTGAAGTGAACTCATGTAAATCAAAAGTATCTCACCAAACTCTGATCAGTCCATTTCCGTCTAAGAGCCCCGAATCAGGAATTCCTGGACACAGGTGAATAAGGCGGTTTTCTGAATCGTCTGACTTCCTCATATCATGAGTAAAAGCCACTATTGTGTAATATATCAATAATTTCTCTATATGCAGGAAAATTGTGTGTTTTGCGTGGCAACTTCAGTCTTGTCTTGTTGAATTTCTCCAAAATAAGAGCTTATGTTCCTTGAATAATCGATTGACAGAGATTTTCTGATTATTATCCGGTGAAATTGAAAATTTAATCACACATGTGGAACAAGCATTGCTAACTTTTTATGCTGTAAACGAATTAAATGCTGTCTTTGGCCTAAAATATTTGGACTATATTCGTGTTTTCTGAACATGGAGTAATGTTTAGTGTATTATCAATTTCGTAGTTTTATTTTGTGACAGCTATTACTTTCCATTGAATAAAAATATAGCTTCAAATATTTAATTTTGATCCTGTTATGGTCATATATAAAATACGACTATATCAATATTGAAAATCACAAATTTGGAAATGTTTCAAGACATCTAGAAAATATAGAAATTAATGAAAAAAAAATGTCAATCTTATCAGTGATTATTTTTCTAGCATCAATACGCTACATCATTAAAACATGTATGAGAGAGAGAGAGAGAGAGAGAGAGAGAGAGAGAGAGAGAGAGAGAGAGAGAGAGAGAGAGAGAGAGAGAGATACACGAAATATAAAAAAAAATAAAATTATTCTTTAAAGTTTAAATCGTATTGGTCTGAAACCTTGCAGTACATCATATCAAGATAAGAAGGTTTCGGTGTTACTTTTAGTGGCTTCAATATACAAATAAAAAGAGAAAATTTTGAGAAATCAATGTTCTTCTTGAGAAACTCGAGCATTGTGGTATACGTGGAAATCTGTTACTCTTACTAAAATCCTATACAGCAAGTCGAAAACAGTTTATGACCTTCAATGGCGATATTTCAGAGGATATGGGTGTCAAAGTAGTTATTCCCCAGGGATCAGTCCTAGGCCCGTTATTTTTCCTCCCCCATATCAATGATCTACCTCGATAAGTTGGTAGTTTAAGCTCCATAATCTTTACTTATGGCACCATGCTTCATTTTAGCCACAAAGACATCTTCTCCCTCTGTGATACGCTAACCAAGTATTTAACTCATATCAAAAACTGGCTAACAGCGAATATGATACTTTGAATGAAACAAACGATATACTTCATAGTCTTTTCTTTGCTAGAGTTTCATATAGCATAAGGGTTGCTATAGAAAATCACACTCATTATCAAAAGTCAAGTGGTAATATATTAGGGGTAATACTTTCAGTATGTTGATATGACAGTTAATAGAATTTCCAAGGTCATGGGTATCGTATATAGATTAAAAGAGTATTCCCCCTTATATATTATCAAACAATTTTACCACTTGTTGGTATCTCATCACCTGAATAACTGTGCTGGGACATATGATCATGCCTTGATTTCATTTGTTGTGAAGACTGAGCATGAGAATCTAGTCAACATAATGGAAAGGCGTATCGCTTCTCGTGTGCTATGGTACTAAGTGAAGGACAAACCATGGTTCAATTATGATTGAAGACGAGCTTATTTGGAGAAGCAGGAGGCCTATCATCTTTGGAAAGGTAACAGATCATATATGACCTAAAATAAATATACTCAGATTAAAGATTTTGCTCAGAGTTTTTATGATTTAACTAAAAGTCCATACAATTTTACAATAAAAGAAACCCTTTCCGGTCAAACCCAGGAGAATTAGTGGTGGACTACCCTTAAATCTGCACTCTTTGGTGTAGATAACACAGTTCCTTCTTTACTTAAACAAGATGGGTCTGTCACTCACTGTCCAAAGAAAAAGGCAACCTATTTGGCTGATGTGTTTGACAGTAAACAGAGTAATAAGAAACTCAAAATTCCTCATACCTGTTATCCTGAGGTATTTTTCCTTTGTTTTTTTTTATGAAGACTGCTGATTTGTGAGCTCCAAAGTTATCTGTTATTTTGCACCAGTTATTTAAAAAGAGGATATTTTAGCACTTGTTGGAGATTGGATATTGTTACTCAACTAAGTAAATGTGTTTATAGTAGCTCAAATCCAACTGATTACTGCCCAATCTCCATAACTGCAATATTATCTAAAGTTTTTGAACGTCTCATGGCAAAACGTCTTAATAGGTTTGCTGAAGGTAATCATGTGTTCCCTAGCTTGCAATTTGGTTTCCATAAAGGCCTTGGAACATATGATGCCCTTCTTACAATCTCCAATAAGAGACAAAAATCCTTTGATTTTGGCCAGGAATTTTGTATGTTTGGCCTTGAAGTTAGTGCATAAAAGATCGCAATGAGTTGTTGTTGATGGGCACCATAGGGAGTATAGGAATGTGATATCTTGCGTTCCTCAGGGAAGTGGTATTGGCCCATTACTTTTCATACCATATACATGTGACATGTGGTTTGCCCTAGATAACAATCTTGTTGCACATGCTGATGATGCTACTCTCTTTGCACCAATTCCATCTCCTGAATGTTTGATCTGAGGTTGCTGAGTCCCTTAATAAAGATCTACCTAAAATTAGTGCATGGGCAAATTTTGGGATATTACGTGGAATCCTAACAAAATTCAAAATATGATTGTAATTAGTTCAAGGATGGTGACTCCTCAACATCCGGATCTCAGCATTGATAATGTTTCTTTAACTCTGTATGACTCTTTTAATATTTTAGGTGTGATTCTCGACAGCAAATTCACTTTTGACAAACACATCAGCTCTTTGTCTTCTTCAATTTCCCTCAAAAATTGGCTCATTAAGAAAGTCTTTTAAGATTTTCGGTGATGAATCTATTCTGAAGAAGTATTTTAATTCTTTCATACTACCTTGTTTTGGGTATTGTTCTCCTGTCTGCTCATTAGCTACTGACTCTCATCCTAATTTGTTGGACAGGAAATTACGGACTATTAAATTTCTTATTCTTTATCTAGATATTAATCCCTGGCACCGTCGGTCAATTAGTTTGTTATGCATGTTGCATAAGATTTTTTTTTTTTATAATTCTGACCATCCTTTTCATTCAGATTTTCCCGGACAGTTCTATCTGTTTTTAATACTAGGCATACAGTTAATTTTAATAGTCAGGCCCTCTCCATCATGAGGTTCAATACTACACAGTATCCTAGAAGCTCTACTCCAGCTGTGACCAAGTTGTGGAATGATCTTCCTAATAGGGGAGTGGAATCGGTGGAACTTCAAATGTTCAAACTTACAGCAATTGTTTTCATGTTGAATAAGCTGACATAAATATTTTTATAGTTTATATAAGAAATATCTCTTTATATGTTGTTATTGTTTTAGAAATATTTTATTATGAATGTTCATTGTGTCTTATATCGTTTATTTATTTCCTTATTTCCTTTCTCACTGGGCTAATTCTCCTGGTTGGATCCCTTGGGCTTATAGCATCTTGCTTTTCCAACTATGATTGTAGCTTGGCTCATAATAATAATAATAATAATAATAATAATAATAATAATAATAATAATAATAATAATAATAATAATAATAATAATATGGCGTGGGGGAGTAGTAGTAGAAACGTTCTGCAATCATTCCTTGTAACTCAAGAAAGGCGTAAGAATCATAAGCTCCTGTGATTTCTTAGCTCTACTTAATGAATATGATGTTCCAAATACTTATATTGCAGAAATTTTTAGATTTAAGACCAAAAATAATTCAGGAACAATCCTTTCGCCCACATGGAACAAGAAACGCAAACTTAAATTTTCCCATGATACGTGTTTACAGATTCGAGCAATTATATCCAAATCAAGGTATTAAACATTAGAATACTTTGCCGGCTTATCTAAAGGCATAGCTTATTTTTCGATCTTTTGAGAAATCGTACATAAACCTCTTTTTATCTGGGTCCTAAAGCTCTCTTTTTTTAAATATTTATACTTGCGTACTTAACCATAATGTAAATATCAATTTATTTTTTTAGGATATTCTCTTTGTAAAACTATTTTTTTACTGAATCTTTTCTTAATATTTACAATTTCTAAGTTACATATACCACTTTTCTTTATTATATAGATATTATTTGCCATTTTGTTTTTAACGCTTTTAATCCTATGTATATGTATTTATATGTGTATGTATGTATATATATGTTTTTTAATATATATATATATATATATATATATATATATATATATATATATATATATGTGTGTGTGTGTGTGTTTGTGTGTGTGTTTGTATATATATATATATATATATATATATATATATATATATATATATATATACATACATATATATATATGTATATATATATATATATATATATATATATATATATATATATATATATATATATATATATATATGGGTATGTGTAGGTATGAATATTTGCCGTGAAAAAAAACGTAAAAAATGCTGGTATAAAAGTTGCCAGGTATCTACCGTTATGAAAACGGATATATTAACGCAAAGGCGTGATATTACAGTCAGTTACCTGTAATAGATGATAACAAAGTAAGGTAAAATTACGGTCACTTTTATTTTACTGAAATACGGCTGAGATCCGTATATTTTTACGGAGAATTTCTCATTAAAATACGGTTTATTTTTAAGTGTAGTTGTATTATTCCCCGAAGAGCTCTGCTCCACATAGGCTTGGACTGAGTCTTTGTCGTAAACCTTTTGTACGTAGATATTTTTTGTCCAATAAACATTATCATCATTATTAAGTGTTTAATGACTATGCATCTATAAACTAATCATTAACAAGCAAAAGACCGAAATACTATACACATGAAATAAAGAAAAAAAAAATAGAAACCATGAATGGAATAGGAGAAAAGTGATTCATTTGAATAAATGTGCTCTGTTTCATTGAAAATTTATCCTCTGCCGTTGTATCAAAGTTTCAAAGATTAATATTTTAGAAACTCGTCAAACAGTAGGTGGAAAATGGGCTGGAGGGATAGAGAGCTTTCAATGCTTTCCAATAACTTAGTCAAATTGCACCTGGTCATATCCAGCTAAAGTACTAAAGAAATGTTTCAGAAAAAATTTCTAGAACATGTAATTTTGGTCCAGGTTTTTAATGATACATGTAGTGCCCATGACCATTTTTTATTTTTTGCAGAAAACTTTTAAATAATTCTACTAGATATTTTCTTAAATGTATAACAGCTTTCACATTTTTTTTTTACTCATCATTCTTTCAAAAAATTCCAATGATTAAAACAGTGGCATTTGGAAAATTTCGGCAACCCTGAAGGTGGATAAAATATATATAAACGTCCAACATTTAGTTCAAAAGAAAATCAAGTGCGTTATCTGATATTTTGGATATTTCGTGTGAAGTTTGAAAAAAGGTATTTTTGAATAATATTTCACTCTCTATTTTATCTTTTATCAGGAGCCATTGATTGCATGAGGAATATTTGCTCACTTTTAAAGTACAAAGGAAATAGGAGGGAAATTTAGATCACGACACAATCCTTGTAAAATAGTAAAATATGAAAGTGAGGATAAAATGTAATCAATATCGAATTAGGATACCGAAGAGTTAATTGTCTCTCATAAATTATATGATATATATATATATATATATATATATATATATATATATGTATATATATATATATATATATATATATATATATATATATATAAATACATATATATATATATATATACACTATAAATATATATATATATATATATATATATATATATATATATATATGTATATATACATTTATATACATACATAAATATATATATATGTATATATATATATATATATATATATATATATATACATATATATATATACACATACACACACACCCACACACACACACACACATATATATATATATATATATATATATATATATATATATATATATATAATGTCCTGGGCGTGGGGAGAGAGGATGATGATGAGGATGATCATCTGCCGAACAAAGGCTTCACACATGTACTTTAACTTACGTCTGTTTATGCTTTCTATGCTAATCCGCACCAGCAAACTTTCTTAGTTCGTCAGTCCATGGTCTTCTATTGTTTATCTTGATTCTTTTGCAATATCTAGGGACTCTCTCTCTCTCTCTCTCTCTCTCTCTCTCTCTCTCTCTCGCTCATTTTTTTCTAGACTTATTACGGTTTATATACTTTTGTGGTTTTAAATACAGTGTGTACTTACCTAATAAATCTGATCAGCATAAATCCAAATAAAGCTTTAGAATTGAATATTAGTAAATTAACAAACATCACGAGTATGAAGAAGAGCAACAACAATATATTGTTCCTCACCGAAAAACACTCAACTCAAATTACTTCTGTTTTTCATTCCACCGTTACCTGACCATTTTCAGGCCATTTCCGTAGTTGGCGTCGAGGGATCGTTCTCGGCTGCCCCATATTTTGCCCGGTTAGGACGCCTTGTCATCGTTCACTCTCCCGTATCTCCACCAAGAGGAAGCAGTGGGACAACGATTTTCGTTATATAACTTTTCTTTATTCTTTTTTTGCAACGGAAAGACATTCCACTTTCCTTCCCCTCAATTATCCCTCTTCTTGAGACAGATATGTGACGGTCGTCCTTTTCAGATGAGAATATATATCTAATAGTAACCCCTTTACCATAATATTTAGCAGGATTTCTTATTTCTTACTAATCAGTAATGAAATGGTTTTCATTCATAGACATACATATAACCGGCCACACTAATATCCAATTAATGTTACAATATTAATGTTGTGATTATTCTGTATGAGAGACTCTCTCATTTTATAAATAAAAAGTTTAAAAGCTTATAGGAATCTCTCTCTCTCTCTCTCTCTCTCTCTCTCTCTCTCTCTCTCTCTCTCTCTCTCTCTCTCTCTCTCTGCCCACAATAGGCTGCAACCCGTTGAGGTCAACTGCTACCATACTGGCAATATCAATTCGATTGAAATTAAACTACTAGAGAGAAAGAGAGCACATACTCTTTAAAGCAAATAACAGCACCATCCTAGATTTATTTCCATATGATTGCTTTTCATATGAAATTGCAAATTGGGCTCTTGCAACAAATCTGATACCAAAAAAAAAAAAAAATGAAATAACCTAATTTCAAAAGACTGTTCGAATCAATGCATTTCTATAAGCATTTAACATTTAAAACAACTGTATAATCGAAACATCTGTGATGTAAATATTCCAATGTCATTCAAGCGTTCATACCTGACTCTTATCGTTTTTATTACGGAACCCAATGAATTACCTACACTTGTTGCCTTTGAATTGCAGTTGTCATTTCAAAAGTTATAACAGATAAATCTGTTTAGATTCGCTTTTAGAGAATGAATGCTGCCTAAGAGTTATAGAATTTAAAAGGTGATCTTCAATATTCAACATTGCGTATGCTTCGTAATTCCGTCGTTGACAGGAGCATCAATAATCATTTATGGAAAGCACCATGAATATTTTGTGTCAGGATGAATTATTTGATAACATTTATTTAGATGGGTGAACAAACGTTTCAACAAGAAGTGATAGTGATAACGCTTTGTTTTTTAAATGTTAATAAATTTAGTTACGAAATACCGGCCGGTGCGGTAATTTGGTTTTAGTAACCGAGTCTCCCCCAAACTATGGTTTACTTTAGATTTTTTGACAATACAAGCAAAATATGATTTTGAAAACAATTTGTATAATAAAGACTCGGTGTGTTATGACTTACCCATCAATTCCCCTATGAACTTTGGTGGAATAACAGGCAAGAAACATCTATTCGACAAATGTAAACAATCACACACTCGCACATGCAACTATAAACGCAATATTGAAGTTAAGAAAGACGACAAAAGAAAGCAACATTTGCCTCCAAATAAAACCTTCAGCTGGTGGATCGATGATGAAGCTATCGTGAAAAAACTCTTCCACAGCTTTATCTCTACACACACACACACACAACCGTTGTAGGCCCAATGCAGATCAAAGGCCTCAGATGTGACATGTACACTTATGTATTTAGTCTTACTATACGTTTATACCCGCAATTTTTCTTAGCTTAATTTCATTTACTTTAACTTGATTTTGTTTTCATCACGTAGATCCAATTCATCATAGGCTTCTTCCAATCCTTGAACATCAATCTCCAGATTGTTATCATTCTTTTGCATTCCAATGATGATTATTATAAGATAAAAAATGTAGCAAACGCTATGAATATTCATAAAAAAATCCATTTATTTAAAGCGATCTAAGATTCCTAATAAGATAGAAATGATTCGAGAGGGAAATTAAATAAGGAATTCTCTAAATGAACTGCCAAACAGTAATATTATGTCAAAGGAAAAAGTTAATACTGATTTTCTGAAATCAAATCAAGTCATATTATTCTTTGGGAATGAAGGATATCGTGAGGAACTACATCCTCAAGAGCCTTATACAGAATTCGAGAAGGAAATGAAAAAGTTTTAATGGAACACGTGACGGTGGCTGAAGCGAAGCTGTTTCTTTCAGTTGCTTCCCTAAATGCGAAAGCAGAAGGAATTTAAAGGTAAAACTTTGTAAAGATTAAGAAATTGAAGCTGAGGGGTTTTAGATATTATACAAATCAACGGTGAATGGCCTATCCAACTCCAGCGCTGGATCATATGAACCAAATTTTATGTAACCCTCCCAGTGCTCCTAAGTGTTAAAGGTAATAAGGTGATAACAATAAATAGTTCCGAACTTGTCAGTAATAGATGAATTATGAGTATAAAAGGTAATAAGAATAGTCGCTTGCGATCTTGTTAGTAATAAATAAATTGTGAGGTTGTCTCTAATGAATAATTCGTTAGGATAAAACGTATTTACAATAATCACTTGCGATCTTGTCAATAACAAATATATGATTAGAATAAAACGTAGTACAAAATCTCTCGCGAATTTCCCAGTAAAAAATATATTGTAAGCACAATAAAGAAACGTTATTACTTACATGAGATCTTGTCACTTTGAAAGAAATCGTGAGGATAGAACGGAAGTAATTACTTGCAATCTTGTCACCAATGAAGAAAACGTATTCTCATATTAAACAAAAAGCAATTATGACTGGCATCCCATGAATGAGAAACTCAAGAATTGAGAAATTGGGGGCTTTCATAAATACTGGCCTTTTTGATATTTCGAAAAATGTATCTGTTGGTCTTTGTTCCATAATACTGTATTTTTGATGAGACTGAAGAAATAAGAAATCTAAAATATAAACGGTTCAGCTTTTTCTTTTTTTTTAATAATTCTGAAATGAAACATAAAAAGTTGTAATAGACTAAAAAAACGACTTCAAATTATAGTTTTAAGTATTTCATATCGTTTATGATAGTCAAATAAATGTACAAGTCCTCGGATTGTAAAAATATTGCATGAACATAATCGAGTTATTTAATTTCAAATGACATCTCTAAATTTATAAAAACCATTCAATCTGACGCTATTAATCTGAGCAGGAAATTACCTTTAGATTTCGCTGGATAAGACATTGCTCAATAATAAACTCCGCAGGAGAATTTCTCAATTAAGATTTCAACTTCCATTAAGCACGAATCGAAGGAAGATAAACTCTGGATTCTGAGGATAAATACATTTGAATTCCTGAAGCGAATTCTCTGAAGCATTCCACCTGAAACTCCTTTCCCCTTCCTGCGAAATCATTACATTGTTTTACTCCTCCTGAGTATGCCTGCAGACCACTGCAAAGTGGAGTTATTCCCTCATGGACGGCAGGTGATGGCTTTCCAGCATTCGGTATTAAGTTGATATCAATAGAAAGGGATGACTTGGAAACTTTTGCTCAATAAAAACGTTTTGAAAGGATTCTTCAAATTACATTTAAGACTTTCATTATAGATCTCTTATTTTTCTACACCTTTCAAACGATGTTAGATGAAAGTATAACAAGAATTGTTTTTGAGATATGGGATAATAAAGAAGACATATGGCTATCAACAATGCACTATAATTACACTTATGCTCTCTCTCTCTCTCTCTCTCTCTCTCTCTCTCTCTCTCTCTCTCTCTCTCTCTCTCTCTCTCTCTCTCTCTCTCTACATATATATATATATATATATATATATATATATATATATATATATATATATATATATATATATATATATATATATATATGTATATATATGTATATATATGTACATATATACATATATATGTATATATATGTATATATATATATATATATATATATATATATATATATATATATATATATATATCTTTCTTTGTAGAGATACCTTTATGAAATGAAAGGGTTTGCACATCGCCGTAATCAGCAAAGCTATACTCAAGGTCTATATAGGAAAGGTCTGGTCAAGCTCCGACCTGAGGTCAAGCGCTGACGTCATCTGGCGGCATCTCGGATACTTGTCACCATTAACCTATATGGGAATGAAATACTTATCTCTCTGTTTTCCTCTCCTGTGTAATGAAATGATATTATTTCGTACAGATTTGGGTTTCTTGGCTTTCGCAGATGAAGTTTATTTTACCTGGTCTAGTAAAAGACGGATTAGCATGACTCTGAAAGACCAAAAGATAATCAGATCATACGAAATTCTAAATTCCATTCCAGCCCCGATTTTCAAATACTCCTTGGGGAATCCTTTTTTTCATCTGTACCGGCATTTAATGGTTTCACGTGTAGGTGAGAAGAGATACAGTTCTTTGACAAATCATCAGAAAACCTTAAAGTCATTACCAGTAAAGAAAAATTGCAATATATCTCAATCCTTTTCCTCGACTTTAGTTTCATTTTACTTCTGTGTGTGTGAATGAGAGAGAGAGAGAGAGAGAGAGAGAGAGAGAGAGAGAGAGAGAGAGAGAGAGAGAGAGAGAGAGAGAGAGAGAGAGAGAGAGATAATCTTCTTGTTCATTGTTTTTTTTAGAATGCCGGCTTAGAATTGTGTTTTTATTTTTATTGGGAAATAAAGAAATGCTCGACTGAAAATTAATTTATCAAAATTCCTTACAATAATCAATCACCAATAGTTAAACATTACAGCTTGGGAATTAGTAAGACCAGATATTCATTTAAATGGAAATTATAAAGTGATATAGAAACCTTCGTATATAAGGTATATATGTAATGATAGATATACAATATAAGGACACTAATATCTAATAATACAAACTTCACTTATATCTTGTTCACATTACCTTAAAACTTTTGACATTTTAACCCTTAAACCTTCCTCATTAGAACCCGTATTCTTAAAAATCCACCCACAGCAGACATGATAATCTATTACCACTTCTTGTAAATCAACAAAACTTTTAACATCATTCGAAAATTTCTAAATGGTTCCGTACTAGTCTTTAATACTGTCTCTAGATGGCGGCACTCAAACAACCTCTCCATCTTTTCTTATTGTTTATTAAGGTATTTTTCACTGGGATAAACAAGTGCTCCATGGGATTTAGAAATCTTTTCTATCCATGTTCTTTCATGTGAATCAAGTACTGTTCCTAAAAGCAGTTACTGAAGGAATTTCATTACAATACAACCTATTTTTCCATAGCCTCCCGAAAAAGCATATCTTAAGAATGTTCTTCCTCGATATCATCGAAGGCTGCTAGTGTCAGCGCTGAAAGGCAGAGTTCCCTTTCTATAGTGTCATATAATTTCCTCCGGGTTCAGAGGTTTTTTTTTATGTTCCTTGTTGTGCAGTGAACACTGTGATAAAGTTCTATCATTGCACACTTTATCTGAATTATGTTGGTTTTCAGGTAAAGGAACATCCCTCTGTAAAATGAAAGTTCTAATTCGCTGCGACAGAGGTGTACTCATTTCTTTTGAAGTTTTTCACCTTTTTGGAAGCGATAGAAAGAGATATCTTTATCTTATTTCCCACTCTTATAACAACCAGAAACAGCACATTCTTCAGGCTTTACATTTTTTTTTTTTTTTCGTGGGGATAAGACAGGAAATTAGATGATCCAAACGATTAACAGGTAGGGACTGACTCTGCTTCACCCAGGTGAGTGTCGAACTAAGCCGCCAACATACGTCACCCCGCGGTCTTAATCCCCGTCCGTGACCAGACCTAACATATATAGACCTTGGCTAAACTAGTCAGGGCACCTATACTAGGTTGGTTTGCTGTGAGAAATCAAACCCAAATATCCCACCATCACCAATCCACATCAGTTGACGTGGCAATGAAAAATGGCCAAAATCCAGATATGCAGTATTTATCACAACCCCAACTCGACTCCCAGTCCCCAGTGGCAGTGGAACAGCTGGCCAAGGTGCCGGCCGACTATATTCCACTACAAGCGCTGCTAAATATCTCTGGACTAGAACAGGCCACTTTTGGAAATTGAACCTTCTAGCATACAACGTCAGTACCCTGTCTAGGGAAAAAGGTCTTGCTGTGTTACTAGCAGAGTTGAAATAAATTAATTGGGATGTAAGAGGGTTAGGTGAAATTAGAAGAAATGTGGAATCTTGTGTAAAGTTAAAAGAGGGTCATAAACTTTGCTTTAGAGGATATGAAAGGAACAAAGAAAATAAAATTGAGTTGTACAGGTAAAAGAATTGCAGGGTTTATTATCAAACTAAATATGAACTATAAAAAGACCATCAATCAAAGTAATGCAACAACATCCTATACATAGGACGAAATAGAAACTTATTTCTTTATGATCTCGAGATATCTATTATAGAAATATAAAGCAATTTACATTTGTTTTCGATTATTTCAATGATAGAAGATTCAGCAGTAGATAAATTTGGAGTATGTAAAAGGAAAGAGAGGAGACATGCTTGTAGAATTTGCAGAGAGAAAAAAATCTCAAAATCATGAAAACGTTTATAAAAAGGAACATAGAAAATATACATGGAGAAGCCCGAATAGAGAAACAAAAATCAGATAGGTTTTATTCGCAGTGAAAAAGTTACTTAATGTAAAGATGTAGTATTTTTAAACAAGTTGAAGTAAAGCGATCATAGAATGGTTCTGAAACAATAAAATTTTATATCTAAGGAGAGAACGATAAAAATTGATTTTAAATAAGAAAATAACCACTCCTGTAATTAAAGAAAAATCTGATGGTAATGCAAAATGAGTAACTCTCGCTACATGAGGAAATGGATGGAAATAAAAAAGAAATGAACATTAATTTAACTGAATTTGTATTGGAATCACCTCATGAGATATTTGGAAAAGTTCCTAAACAAGATTAAAGAAAGCTATCGGAAAAGATCAAAAGCCTAATAAAGAAAAGAACGGAAATGACGGTAAAATTCAAGTGAGATGAATTAGAGTCAGTAGCATTATCAAACAATAAACACAATCAGACCAAAATTGAGGGCACACTAAAGAAAGGAAGAACTTTAAATTGATAAAAATAAGACTTGGGACAGAGTATCAACAGGTGTTTGTTTTTAAGGATGATAATGGAAATATTATCAACAATAGCAATAAAAATTACAAAGTATTTCTATACAATGCCATATAATCGTGATATAATGAATAATTTTTCCAATAGAAACAAATAAATACCTGAGACAGTACCTAAAGTAAACTAACGAAGAGTAAAGAAAGCATTAAAAGGTATGAAAAGGGGCAAAGCAGCAGGAAAAGATGGCCTAACCATAGATTTGATAATAGATGGAGGAGGCATCATAGTAGTAAAACTGGCTGAACTTTTGCACAAACTGACTGCAAGAATGATCTATACTTAACTAATTGGAAAAACTTCATCATAATACTAATTCACAAAAAAAGAGAAACAAAAGACTTCAAAAATTACTGGCCCAATAAGTTGACTCCATTGTTTATAAAATATTAACAAAAATCATATTAAGCCGAACAGAAAGTCATCTAGACTTCAATCAACTTAGAGAACAAGAATGCTTTAGAAGTGAGTATTCATGAACTGTCCATATCCATGTAATTAACCAGTAAATTGAAAAATCAACAGAATATTACTAAACACTATGTATGGTATTTATAGACTATGAGAAAGCTTTTGATTCTCTCAAATCATCAGGAGTAATGAAATCCTTTTAAAGACGAGGAATAGATGAATCTTTTATTAAAACACACGAAGACATCGATACATGAGGTACATAAATCCCCAAAAATACAAAAAGATAATGAGAAAATTCTGATAGAGAAAGCAGTTAGGCAAAGATTATTCACATGGTTAAGTTTTTAAAAATTCATATTGGGAAAATGTAGGAATAATTATCAATGGGGAATACTCTATGAGCTTTTGATTTGCAGAGACATAGTTGCGTTTAGTGAACCATAAGGGTAGTTAAGAAGATGATAGAAGATTTGAATTGAGACAGCAGGTGTGTAGGACTGAAAATGAATATGAGTAAAACTAAGATAATGTTCAATGAAAATGGAGAAACAATAAATAAGGGTTATGGACGAACCCTTGGAATTATTAATGAATATACATATTTAGGACAGACAGTGCAGGACACGAGACAGAAATTAAAAGAAGGATAAGCTTAGGATGTAGAGCTTTTGGTAAACAGAATTAGATCATGAAATGTAAGATGTTAGTTTCTCCAGATATAAAAGTATTTAGTTTGATGGTGTTGTCAGTTTTAACTTATCCATCAGAAACCTAGAGTCTTACAGAAACTTTAGAATATAAGGTAGTTACAAATCAAAAAGCTATGAAAAGAATAATGATGAGAATTACACTGACAGAAAAAGAACAACATGGATACGAGAGCAAACTAAAGTAGAGGTTATTTTAACGTAAGAAAGAGAAACGGACATGGTCAGGACATATAATGAAAGTAACAGATAATAAATGGACATCAAGAATAACAGACTGTGTCCTTAGAGATTGTAAAAGAAGCAGAAGAAGAGAAAATGATGGGTTGACGAACTAAGAAAGGTTGCGGCTGTGGACTGGCATAGAAGGATAATAGAAATAGGCAATTTTAAAGACATATCTGAGGCGTTTGTAATGCATTAGACTAGTAACTTTTGATAATGATGATGGGGACGGACACACACACACACACACACACACACACATATATATATATATATATATATATATATATATATATATATATATATATATATATATATATATATATATATATATATATATATATTTCAAATGAATGTGCAACCAATAAATGTTTTCATCTACTTTTTGCCAAAATATAAGTTTATATAATTTCTAACTCTTGGAAGGTCTTTTTTATATTATTTGACTGCGAAGAGTGTATGTTGGCATTGCGGAACGCCATTATGTTTGCCATTGTTCCAAAATGATGTTTTATGACGGACATACAGCCATACGGATTCTGCTTGTGGCAAATCAGCTATTTTTAAAGGTGATATCATCGTTAATTTGTTTTGTCTTATGTATTATTTATTTACTATATTTTTTATCTATATATTACATTGATAGGTTCTATAATAGTTTTCATTATCTGCTCATCTACGTAGGTTTTTCTAGTGTTTTTTTTTTCCAATACCCTTTCTTTGAAAGACCATCAATTACTTTGGATCAAACCGAATGTTCCAAATGTCTGAAATGTTTAGAATAAGGATCTTGGCTACTTCGGACATTGGGTGGAGACAAATACACTCAGGTAAATGTTAATGCTTCGTTTGCTATGATTTCATTACTTCGATGCAAACCAAAAATTTAATTATGGTTATGAATAAACATCTAATGTCTAATGAACATATTTCACTCCTAATTTTTTTAATGTAACCCAACCAAGATTTTTTTGTGGTGATGGTTGTGAGGGAGGGGGGGGGGGGGGGGGCAGTTAGATTAACAAGTGAACTTTTAAGTTTCCTTATGTTAATTTTCTTAGATTATATCAAATTGCTTCATTGGGCACAAGGTCAAATCTCTTGAAACTAGCAACAGAATAAAAACCTCATTCTCAAGGGGAGAATATTTCGGTTAATCTTCCTTATCATAAATTTCTAAGGAAAGGTGATCCGGGACTTATGTTTTTCTTTAACTGATGATTATTATTGGTTTAGTATTGGCTGCTGAAAATGAGGCTTGATTTTATTTATATTTCTTCGTAATATTTATTCATGAAACGATGTCATCGGATAGGTTATAAGACAATCGTAATTCTGTAATCTATGAAATTTTCTTTATGGGTGAATAATTTGATGAAAGCGAAAACAATATAGTGTCTATGTATATAAAACTAAGCCAGATATGAATATACACACACAATAATGTATATATATATATATATATATATATATATATATATATATATATATATATATATATATATATATATATTTATGTGTGTGTATGTTTGTCGTAGATGTGTGTGTGTGTGTGTTTTATCATCTTCTCCTACGGACTATTGACGCAAAGGGCCTCGTTTAGATTTCGACAGTCGTCTCTACCTTATGCTTTTAATTCAATATTTTATCCATTCATCATCTACTTCACGCTTCATAGTCCTCAGCCATGTAGGCCTGAGTCTTCCAACTCTTCTAGTGCCTTGTGGAGCACAGCAGAACGTATGGTAAATTAGTCTCTCCCGGGGAGTGAGAAGAGCATGCCCAAATCATCTCCATCTACCCATCATCATGATCTCATCCACATATGGCACTCGAGTAATCTCTTTCTACTCCCAATATCCTTCTGAGGGCTGTGATTTCAAATCTACTAAATCTACTGGGGATTGTTTCATTGTCATGCCATGACTCATGTCCATAGAGAAACACCGATCTCACTAACTTGATATATAGTCTGATTTTTATATGCAGTTTGATTTCCAAATTCTACTTAACCTAGCCATTGTCTGCTTTTCTTTTTTTAATCTTTCACTAAACTCTAATTCTAAAGACCCTGTATTGGAGATCATAGTTCCTAAATACTTAAATGATTCTACCTCAATTATTCTTTCTCTTTCCAATGATATTTCATCTTCAATTGCATGCTCCCTTTTCAAAATCTCAGTCTTTCTTCTATTTATCCTCCGAAAAAAACTCGTGTGATATTTCATGCATTCTAGTAAGCAAGCATTGCAAATCCTGAGGGGTTCTGCTAACAAGGACAGCATCATCAGCATATTCTAGGTCGGCTAAATTCCTATCACCAAAGCAGTACAATCATTCTGCACCATCTCTGACTTTTCTGCGCATTACAAAATCCACGAGGAGGACTGGAGTACTGCGCTATTCACTGGAAATTCATTTGATAAGACTTCATTAACATTAACTTTGCACTTGCTATGCTCATGAACAGACTTAGTCAGATTTACATATATAACAAGACTTCCATAATAAAGCAGGACTCTCCACAAAATAGGCCAGTGCACACTATCGGAGACTTTTTCATAGTCCACAACTTACATCAAATGGGGATTTCTATATTTTACGCATTGCTGTACAGCATGTCTCAAAATGAAAATTTGGTTAGTGAAAGTTCTACCTTTTCTCAATCCTACTTGGTCATATCTCAGCTTGTCATCAATCTTTCTCTCCAGTCTCTTTAGAATAAGCATACTATATATTTTCATAATAACTGACGTAAGTGTTATACCTCTGCAATTATTGCAATCAGTCAGGCCTCATTTTTTTTTTGCTATTTTCCCCAACTCTCCTAACTCCCTTTCATCAGGTTTTGCCTCTTCATGCCACATTCTACAAAATAGTCTTGTAAGTAGTCTGGGGGTCACTTCATTTTCGGTCAGTATATCCTCGGCAGTTATTCCATCGAATCCTGGGGCTTTCAATCTCTTATTTTTTTATAATATATTCGACTTCAAACACACTGAATTCATTCATGGGCACATCAAGGTATTCATCAGCTTCAGGTATATCAATCAAATTATTCCTTTCATATATCCTATTCATAAACTCACTAGAGTGTTCCATCCAACGTTGTCTTTCTTCATCTCCTGTTGCTATAACAGAGCCATCTCTCTTTTTGAAGTGTATATGTTTTTTCTTCTTTGCCCCAGTCGAGGATTCATTAATAATTATTTGAGCAACTCGTACACTAGCCACTTCCTGAATTCATAGCTTTGTCAGCCTCATTTGCTTCACTGTCTAAATGTTATCTCCAGTCATTCCTGGCTTATCTTTTGATCTCACTGTCAATACTGGAATACTTAGCATGCTCTACCTTGTAGTTTTCATTATTTCTTCGAAAACTTTTAACAATCAATATCTGCCTTTGTCTCCTTTTGATAGTATCTCAAGTATCATTTGATATCCATGGCTTTTTCCTTGTCACTGCATGTCCCAAGACTTCAATACCAACTGACTGATACATGTTCTTAATATCACAACATTCTTCATTAATTGTCTGTTTTTCCTCTCTTAAAGTCTCAAAGACTGCAAATCGATTCCTACATTCAATTACAAATATTTCTCAGTGCTTGTCTTCTAAAAGCTTAGTTGTATCAAACCTAAGTATTCTGTCCTCCTTTCTGTTGGGTGCTTTCAGT
The DNA here is from genome assembly GCF_036898095.1 of Palaemon carinicauda. Classification (NCBI taxonomy): domain Eukaryota; kingdom Metazoa; phylum Arthropoda; class Malacostraca; order Decapoda; family Palaemonidae; genus Palaemon; species Palaemon carinicauda. Next base: position 23,433,340 of record NC_090733.1, on the reverse strand, counting down.
TTTAATTAAAGTGTAGCAGTGAGGAGCTTGGGATCATTACCAATATCTCTATAGCTTCTTAAATTTCTCAGAGTCCTCTTTCTCTCTTTATTAATGGAAATGTGACTCTATTTTTTTTTTCATTGCCACCTGGTGAAGTCTATGTCTATTTGTGGATGTTCTTGTTTTGAAAAAGAGGCCTCTCATTGACAAGATTTTTTGCTGAACAGAAACTTACAAAATGTGCTCTATTTTCATTTGCAACTTCGTCAAAACCCTTGACACCCATCACTTTCTCTATACCTTGATTATTTCTTCCAATTTTAGCATTGAAATCGCCAATCACAATTTTCATTTCTCTCTCAGGGATCTCATCTATTACCCTCTGCAGTTCTTCATTGTATTCGTCTTTCGTTTCTTCAGGGGAATCATTTTTTGGGGCGTAGCAAACTATAATACTCATATTGCACTGCTTTGATTTGAACTTTGCTAGTGACAATCTAGTATTTACAGCTCTCTACTCGGATGAAGCGTTTTCTGCTTTTGGTGTCATCCTCATGCCTACCCTTTCTCTTCCAACTCCATCTGCTCTTCCTGAGTATATATATATATATATATATATATATATATATATATATATATATATATATATATATATATATAAGTATATATATATATATATACATATGTATATATATATGTATATATATATACTTATATATATATAAATATATATATATATATATATATATATATATATATATATATATATATATATATATATATATGTATTGTCTTGGTGTGAAGATTCCTTACCAATCCCCTTACAACGTGTTTCACTTATGGCCAAGATATCCTAACTATATTTCATAGATTCAATCTCCACTTGCTGTAACTTCCCTATCTGATTCATTGTTATAACATGCCAAATATATATTTTAAATTTTTCTTTAGTATTTATAAACCAGGATATTCTTAGCACCCTGCTACGCCCAGGACTTGGGGCCATCCTGTCATCTTCTCCTTCCATGACTGACTAAATCCATAGAGGATTCGTTAGCTAGATACATCAAAGGATAGCCAGGTCATTGTGATGAGCAGTGCCCATCTAATTAAGGCAAGTAACCCCTGCCGGTCCATACTAATTCTAGTAAGATCAACCACCAGGCATCAGGAGCAAAAGCCGAAGAGACAGTTTGTCTATGATCTTAAACCTAATTGCGTGCTGGCAGTATATCTTTGCAACGATTATACTCATATTACCGGATGAGCAACATGGTGGAGTAATGAGAGCTTTGGGAGTGAAGGAAATGCTCCCTAAATCTCGATGAAATGGCTGGCATATATATATATATATATATATATATATATATATATATATATATATATATATATATATGTATATATATATTTATATATATAAATATATATATATATATATATATATATATATATATATATATATATATATATATATATATATATATATATATATATATATATATATATATATATATATATTTATATAAATGGGATACGACCCTTTCGTCTAAAGCACTTACGTCTAAATCACTTTCGTCTATAGCACTTTCGTCTAAAGGCACTTTCGTCTAAAAGCACTTTGGTCTAAAAGCACTTTAGTCTAAAAGCACTTTCGTCTAAAAGCATATTCGGCTAAATAATTTTTTTTTAATTTTCTTTTACCTAATGACTAATTTGACATAAAGGAATTTCGGGTAATAACCATTCTTCCTCGTTAAGTTTTTTTGGTATAAATACTCTCTTGGTTATTTATTTTCAGCTCGAACCCCCAAAATGGAAACTACTATAAACTTCGTTAAAGCCACGCGAGGAAAAGATAAACTATGTTATAATGGTTATTATTACACGAGAAATAACGCAACCAAAACAGTTTCTTATTGGCGATGCGAAGATCGGATGTGTCCCGGTCGCCTTATTTTAAGTAGAAATCGTAAGTTATGAAAACCTCAGATCATAACCACGCTGGTGGTGCTGAAAAAGTGTATGTGTTGCAAGCAAAAAACAAAATTACAGAAAAGGCTAGTACAACATCTGAAACGCCGGCAGCAATTATATCTGAAGTGATTAGTCAGGTTCCTGAATGTTCCCAGCCGCTGCTTCCTACCACTGCTTCTATGACTCGAAATGTTCGGAAATTAAGAAGTAAACAATATATACAATTCATGCCGAAATCCACGGGGAAATACATCCACTTCTTTTTGCTTTACTACCAGGGAAATCAGAAGAAATTTATGTTAAGATGTTGTATGCACTTTTAGAAAATGCTCTGGCCTTTCTGCCTATTGATGATGTACCAAGAGGAATGCAATGTTTAAAACAAGACGATTTGGTGTATTAGTTCAATTTCATTCAAATTTATATAATGTTCTGGATGCTCTAAGAAGAGAAGAACAAATCGTCAAAACAAGAATATCTTAACTTACCGTAGGAGCAAACCCAAAGAAACCAAATACCAAAGTAGCAAGAAGAGAGCAAAGAATTTACAATGTTGTTGCTGATTACCAGAATCGTTTATTGGAAGATTACCTCAGAAGCATTGCACATAATTTGAGTTCTTTTTAGATACTGTCTCTTATTTAAATTTTTATAAATTTTTACTTGTTTTTATTTCGCAATTTTTGTATTGCATTATAAGTATTTTTAATTACCTTTCTTATAATAGTTAAGATTTTATCTTTAAAAAAAATTTATATTGCACTATTAGTATTTTTAATGACTTTTCTTGTAATAGTTAAAGTTTTATCTTAAATCATATGAATTTATATCTTAATAAAACATTTTTATCACTTTTGACTTGTTATCATTTTACCTTTTTATGCAGTTTTTGTATTTTAGACCAAAGTGCTTTTAGACCAAAGCGCTTTTAGACCAAAGTGCCTTTAGACCAAAGAGCTTTTAGACTAAAGTGCCTTTAGACCAAAGTCCTTTTAGACAAAAGTGCTTTAGACGAAAGGGCTTTAGACGAAAGTGCTTTAGACGAAAAGTCCTAGACCCATATAAATATGTATATATATATATATATATATATATATATATATATATATATATATATATATATCTTCTGTATATAAGTATCTATCTACTTATCTATCTGTCTGTATGTATGTATGGATTTAGGTATGTCACATTTACTAATGATTTTATGGTCTCGTAGTAAAAATGAGGTCATTGTAAGTTTTAACTCCAGATTCGGCTTGTAAATTCCCCCTTGAGTCTCTATTCTCAAGGTAGAGCGAATTCTGTATTAAGAGGTATGTATGGTCTATAGGAACATACATGCATATATAACATACACACAAACACACACACATACATACATACATATATATATATATATATATATATATATATATATATATATATATATATATATATATATATATATTTATATATGTATATGAACTATATATATATATATATATATATATATATATATATATATATATACATGTGTGTGTATGTGTGTTATGCATATAAGAATAGATACAGAGTTAACAAAATAATTCGTAAAAAATAATTTCTTTGACTAAATGAGTTAGAAATGAAAGGAATGACTCGAAAGCTCTCCGAGACAGCGGTTTCTCTTCCACGCCCCGTTTCCTGATTAAATTCCATCCCACAAACCATCAAACCATTTAACAGATGCCATGTCTATAACGCCCTATCATAGATCTACGATATAAATCATATGATTGAATTTCTAAGTAAGTCTAATTTGAAATCATTCAAATTTGTAAGAAACTTGTTCAATTTTCTAATATCATGCTTTCGTCAATCGCGTTTCTTCAAGATAATATTATTAACCATTGTTGAGATATGACCTAATAATTTAATTAAAATAAAATCGTCTTCAAAGAATATTTTAAATCAGATGAATAATCAAAAAATGACAGTTATGTCCCCCACGGTTTCTGGTGGTGGTGGCCCATTAGAAACGTCCCTGCCTTGGATCTGCTGGACTGGGGTTCTCCGGTTCAAGCTCCATAGTTTCTTGTAGTGTGATCACGGGGAGCGTATAGGTCTACCTGTTGAGTCTCTCTCTCTCTCTCTCTCTCTCTCTCTCTCTCTCTCTCTCTCTCTCTCTCTCTCTTTGTAATTGTGTCTCTCTCTCCTTTGACCTAGTTTTAAACTTTTCGAAGTAAACTGACCTCCAACCTTGCATTACCAATTACCTTTTGCAATTTCATGTACCCATTATGAATAAGTAATTTCAGCAATTAGTCTGTAATTCATTTGTTCTTCTTATATGACTCGGTAAAATGATACAGCATTCCATAAATCCCAGTGAAATAATCACTAAATTTACTATTATTCGAGAAACTATAGTATAATACTTTTTTAACATTTTTGGGGCATTTGTTCACCTCAAAATACTCTAGCCAATTTTATAAGGAATCAAAAGGACTGTAAAATATAAATATATCTAAAGAAGTAGTAGAGTTTGCTCGGGTTATAAATTACACAATTATGCAAAAATTTAGATTAAAATATTTTTGTAAAAATAAAGAAAGGTGGTGATGGTGGTCTTAGGGATGTCTTCTGGGTTCATGGGGACCTGATAATACCCCTTCAAGAGGTCAAGAGTGGAGAATACCTTCGCCTTGTGCAAGTAGGAGGGATTATCAGTGATGTTGTGTGGGATTTAATTATCCTGTTATGTCTGCATGTTCAGACTCCTTTAATTCCCACAAGGGCACCGGGGCCATCCTTCTTCAGGATCGTGTGTCAGGGCGATGATATGGCTTTGAAGACTTTTGGCAAGGGACCATTTCCTCCATTTTGGTTTGGAAAAGGTCATTCAGCAAGGCTTGACGCCTCGATTGGGCAAACACCAAATGCCCCGTTGTTTTCATAGGGTTATAAATACTGTGCTTGACGGGAACCGTAGGCGTTTGGCGAAGTTTTGAACGAAAGGCTTCCAATTGCAACGTGGGGATGTGGGTTTAGGCTTCTGTGAGTGTGCTGATGCCGAGTGCAATGTCGGAGGAGGCAGGTTGTAGAGGTGTCGTCGAGTATAAATCTGCGTTTACCAATTGATGATGCTCTATATCAGGAAGTGGAAATTGGCGAGGAAATCCACACGAAGTAGTGGCTATGCTACATAGCAACAAGGAATTTCCAAAAGGTATTTGACGCTCCCAAACGTTAGTGTGAGCGTCTCGTATTCATGGGTTTGGATCTCAGATCCATTGGCAGCTACCAGGCAGACCGTCAACAAGCTTAAAATGACTACGTTATGTCCGGGAGAGTGATTTTGGTCCAAGGGAGCAGGAACTACGGTATACCAAAAACCGCACTCCCCTATCTTCATCATGTAAAAATAAAAAAAACTACACAATTATGCAAAACTTTTAGAAAAAAGATACTTAAACATAATTAAACGAATATACTCAAAACTTAATTTTGAAATATATTTAAGAAAATTTTAAGGGATGCTCTCTTCCAAGAAAAGATATCCTAAACAAAGTTCATACTGTAACAAAAAGGTAAATATCAGTATGATTTTTATTACATTACCGAACTACTGAAGTGGACACACACCCGGCGTTCATATACATACATACATACATGCATACATAATATGTTAGGATTACTTAGTTGTACCGTCATATTTAATGAAAAACTATTAGAATTGGTAGATGTGAATTTAATTCTTATATTTCCAAGTATTCTAAAACATTAGCAACTTGTGTCCTTACCTCTTCCGGTATATCAAGTGGTTTTGGAAGGTTTTCTGAAACTTTTTCCTAACCTTTTTTAATTATTCAGAATCCTCAGTGTTTGAGGAAGACATCCTGTTAAAGAAAATATATTTCGATATTGATCGTTACAATAAGTTCAATAGGACATTCTACGGAAAAAAAAAAAGATGGAGCGTTAACTGTTCGCAGTTTGGAATGGAAATAAAGATTCAAATATATAAAGCCTTTAATAGCAAATCCTTTATTAGCAAATCATTTTCTATGTAATTGAACTATTCATTGATGAAGTTAAAAGCAATTGTTGCAAATCATTTTCATTAGCTCTTTTGCATTCCATTAAGAACAACAATATCGAATCAGATCCTTATTGTTTGCAAACTACAAATAGACAATTGCCTGGCAGGAATCTTTCATTTTTGTAGGAATAACAACGTATGCAGACTTTATGATTATGATATCATTATGTAAATGTGCCTTTTATCAGAATATATATATATATATATATATATATATATATATATATATATATATATATATATATATATATATATATATATATATTACAGTCGTGAGAGAGAAGGGTAATTTACCATTTTAGCAGGTGGGTTCAATGGACCATAATAATAATAAAATAAAGGTATTTGAATGAGAATACGATCAAACAAGATTTAAATATAGTAATGCAAAAATTATTTATAAAACATTACAATTAAACTTAAAGTCCATATAAAAGGAACAAATTCCATTAAGGACAGGAATGGCACAATAGGACAAATGACAAATGACAAATGACAACCACGTCTCGAAAAGTATTTTCACACTGGAAATTGAAAACACTTGAAACAAAAGCACAATTCGTTATCAAACCCTTACAACAATATCACTTATACCTAGGTTATAGATACATTACAATAAAGGGGACTGTTTCTCTGCCGGACACAAAAGTCCTTGGTTTAGTTGCTGAGTGGAGACTGATTTAAAATTACATTTAGGGGACGAAGAAATTTAGGAAGGGCGGAGCAAGTAAGAACAAGGAGTGTGAAAAAAGGCAAACAAGTTTCTGGGAAAGGTCAAAGGAAAGTGGTATACAGGGGAAAAAGGTTAGGCAAAATATATACAATAATTACAATAATGTGGAAGGTGTAATATATATATATATATATATATATATATATATATATATATATATATGCATATATATATATATATATATATATCTATATAAATATATATATATATATATAAATATATATATATATATATATATATATATATATATGTATATATATATATATATATATATATGTATGTATATATGTGTATATATATACATATATATATATATATACATATATATTCATATATATATATATATATATATATATGTATATATATACATATATATATATATATTTATATATATATATATATATATATATATATATATATATATATGTATATGCATATATATATATATATATATATATATACTGTACGTACATTTGGATTCCAGGGGGTTAATTAACTTGCCAGTTGTAGTATATGGTTGGTTCCCAGTCACGAGCCGCAGTATAGTTTAATCTGTTAATACCCAGACTTCGGGAGTCATAATCATATACTACATTTTGGGTGCTCAGACCCAGGATCCAGACATTATTATTATTATTATTATTATTATTATTATTATTATTATTATTATATATACATATTTATATATATATATATATATATATATATATTTATATACATATTTGTATATATATATATATATATATATATATATATATATATATATATACATATATGTATGTATAAATATATATATATATATATATATATATAT
>NC_090733.1:23410044-23423251 GCF_036898095.1 Palaemon carinicauda | reverse complement strand
AGGTTACATTGTTTGAGGGATTTTCATAATATCCCAATGTTTTACGTTCAGTTTTACTTATTATTATTATTATTATTATTATTATTATTATTATTATTATTATTATTATTATTACAATGGTTTACAAAGAAATTGAGGCAAGCACAAAAATACCCGTTTTTACCTAATTTGGGGGTGCTGAATTATAATTTGAAATCTGTTTTTACTCATCACCTCTAGTTTTCTTTTTTTACATATGCATAGTGTGCATTTTGTGCATATACGGTACATAAAGGCGTATATGCATTCAGGGTTAATTCTAATATTGTGAGACTTATGGCTTATTTTTTAGTTATTATGCACTGAATGAAAGTGATTGCATTACATTATATATATAATTATATATCAAGACGGATTTTCGCAGTTGGGGCAGCAGGTCTCAATCCACACTCAGTAGTGCTCTGGCAGTCATTGGAAGGTGTTGTCTCGCAGGTGGCACAGGAGGTTGTGTCCCTCAACTATCGTGTTACACATCTTTTGGGTAGCTAAACATTAGTATTACATTTTCCAATGCACATTTTATTGCCTTGCATATGATTTAGTTTTACTTTGTTATATTTTTAGATTCTCCAATGGCTTCAAGCACGTCAAAACAATAAGGATGCCTCAACAAGGCCAATTCTTTCTGCTACATGTGTGGGGACTTCACAATAGTTTCACAGCGTCGAACCATCACTTCCCTCCTCAGAACCGCCTACTTTCACTGTTTTGACTGTAAAATTGGTGATCAGGACAAGTCTTGGGCTCCACACATCTGTTGTAAACCCTGCTACAATAGACTAGCTGCATGGTTTAATGGCAAGAAAGCGGCTTTCAACTTTGCAGTTCCGATGGTTTGGATAGAGCCACGAAGCCACGCAGATGATTGTTATTTTTGTTTAACTAATATAACTGGTTTCAATGCCTCTTCTAGGAAAAAGATCAAATATCCCAACCTTCCATCTGTTATGAGACCCGTTCCCCATTCAGATGATCATCCTGTACCCACACCACCAGTAAATAAGGATCTTCTTTCCTCATCAGATGAAAAAATGCCTTCAAGGGAGGATTCTGAGGAGTCAATATCTTTGGAAGATATTGAGTCTACTTATTCAGGAACAAGTGGCAACGAGCCACACTGGATCACGCAAGAAGACCTGAATGATCTTGCTCGTGATTTGTATCTGTCAAAACAGCAGTCAGAGCTCCTGGCTTCTCGGCTTAAACAGTGGAACCTACTCCAGGAAGATGTAAGGATCACCAGTTTCAGGAATCGGAACAAAGACCTTGCTTCCTTTTTCGACATGGAAAACAAGTTGTGCTACTGCACAAACATACCTGGCTTGTTCATGTCCCTTGGATAGGGAATAATTATCCCAGCATTCCTATTGCACACTCTGTCCATCTAAAGGAGTCCTATGACAATATGGAGCTTCTTTTAGAAGCTATTAAGTACAGCGAGTACCAATGGAGTCTGTGTGGGGACCTCAAGGTCATTGGTCTTCTTATGGGTAAGCAAGCGGTCTTCACAAAGTACTGTTGTTTTCAATGTCTCTGGGATAGTCGAGCTGTATCCCAGCATTACCAGCAGAAAGACTGGGGATCTAAAATCACTTTTGTTCCTGGCGAACACAGCGTCAAGGGGAATCTTCTGGTGGACATGAATAAGGTGCTTCTTCCTCCAAACACCTGCTGAATCTTACGAATTGTTTCGCTTTGAGAATCACCAAGATTTTGACAAAATTTGATGCAGTATCTTTGCTCAACATGTTCAGTCATCTTGGGAGAATCGGTAATCCGACAGACACGTTGTGCAGCACCTCATTCAGCAACCGACAGGCAGCAAATGACGCACTGGATGGTGATGAAAAAATTCACGCATGCACATGAAGGTGTCTTCCTTCACTGTGCAGAGTGGCGCTGCACTATTGTCTCTATTTCGCACGGGAAAAATAAAGATCGGATACTTTTTAGACAGGCCTCGTACCTTTCCTGGTCTTCACCTTGTGTGCTTCCTATAACAGCTCCCCATCAAGATTTGACATCTAGTAGTGAGCTTTTTCTTTTATTTCCTATTTATTATTTAATTGTCAATATGGTTTCAGTATTTTTCACAGGAGATGTCCAAGTGCACTTTTTTATATCTCTATTCAAACTGTGTGCTGCTTATTACCAATCCATTAGCTGAAAAAAGGCAAATAAACACCATTCTCATCCATATCTCCTACACTATATCCACCCTTGATTTCACTAAAACCACCATTATCATTACCTAGTTTTGCAATCATGTATCCTAAAAAAAAAAAAAAAAAAAAAAACGTTTTGGCATATTGTTAACCACCACCCTGTAATTTAGTGTAAAAGCTGTCCTTTTGATGTGTATCTAATTCACCGGTAGGTGTATAGCATACATTAATTGTCATACTTCGATGGCTAGATTTCAGCTTTGAATGCATAATTCTTTCATCCACTGGTTCCTATTCCTCTAATGCCAACTGGTTGTTTACTCAAAAGCAATCCCACTCGTTGAGTGGGAGTGGCATCCTCTCTCTCGAAATGTAGCAACAACTTTCCTCCATCTTATGGTCTCTTCTCGAATTCAGTCACTTTTTTAATCCAGTCAGTGCTGTTTCCGTAAATGCACACCTATCCAGGCCATATTTAAAAGAAAAAAATGCCAAATGTTGCTCCACTTTGCCCTCCTAGGTCAAAGTTCCAATTTCCAATGTTAAGCTTACTCTTTAGATTTATAGATTTATTGTTATTTACAAGCGGTAAGATTCTTTGTATCCTTCTCCCACTCAAATTAATGTCTGCACAGGTCTAAGGGTCATTTCTACTTTTTGAGAGTTTATTGGAGTTTCACAAGCAGATTTCTTGAGCTTTGACATCGGTTTCATTGCTAGTGATTAACAACAACCTTCTTGTTGATCTACTCACACAAAGAAGGTGGATTTTCATCAGTTCGGGGAATAAAAGTGTGCTATCCCCACGCCTACCCACACTATATTTGTCCATCAGCCGAGATAATTTCTGGGGTGTTGCTGCTGTTGCTTAATCAGTCTCTTGGAGCCACAAATGCGAAGTAGGTGTGTTTAGTGGTGATCAGAAGTACAAAACTACCCAAAAGAATGCAACTCCATTATACTTAAGAAAGTAGACCACCTAATACCCCAGATATATATATATATATATATATATATATATATATATATATATATATATATATATATATATATATGTATATATATAAATATATATATTTATATATATATACATATATATATATATATATATATATATATATATATATATATATATATATATATATATATATATATATATATATATATATATATATATATATATTGGTGTACTACTGTTATAAGTACACATTGAGTATGTGTTGTTTCAGATGTATGTAAATGCATAACTGAATACATCTTAATAGCTTTTAAGTATTTATTCTATAAAAACAACAGAGTTAAACATCTCCATCACTGGAGGAAGCTGGGTTGGTCCAGATGACCAATTCTGGTGAAGTATAGATATGAACTGACTAACTTATCGATATCACAGATATCGTATGCTCAGTTTATATTAGTCACGTCACAAACTCGGAAGACACCTGCATCCGGTGACGTCACAAACTTTCACACGCTTGAGACAATGTGTTGACGTTAAGAAGAATGTCACATTGCCGAGGTTTGAATTGTATGTCCTGTTTATGATTTGAATGACTACAGCAAGTCCCACGGTTAGCTCCTTCAACCAACATGACATATTACGTCATTTGTTTTAAACATGTAATATTAACTATTCTAACTATTACATTAGCTCGGCCAGCTATCTCAATTTTTTTTTACAAAATTTTAACAACAAGCCAAAACATGGTTACTAGGTGTGACTGGACATACGTATTATTCTTTGTTTAACTTTAGCCATAATCAACCGAGGACGAATGTCCAAATAGGCACATTAAAAAATAATAACAATAATGCATATAAAAAAGATATTACCAAAGCAAAAAGAAAAATGCATGATAAAACAAAGATCATATATATGGTACATTGCTAGCAAATGATTATATGGTACCAAAAAAAAAACTTCTGACTTACATATGATTCGGTAACTTGATAAAGAATAATTGTTACCTTTGTCAGAAACATAATACTCAATTTTTAGTGCACAAACACGAATTCCTGGTACGTACACGTACCACGGTTTCGTACATATATATATATATATTTATATATAGGGCTGATATATTTTATTAGATGCCCATAGATTCTGTTATATATTTTATTTTTTTTTCTCTTTTCTTTTTTAACATTCCGGCTTATATATTTTTATTAGATGCCGAGAGAAAAAATTATTTATATCTTTTTTTTTTTTTAAATGTTGTTTTAAATGTATTTTTAACAATGCAAATGTAGAAAATTTCTTTAATTACATATTACTAGCGTACTAACAGCTTTTCATATAAACTCTTCCCGACAAATTACTCCTTTAGCGAATGAGGTGGCCACTCAAACGGCTTTGAATTGAATCAAATAGGGAGTATTGTCGGGACTAGGCGAATCGTTCCTTTGTAGCTGCTTGCTGTGCCGTAACCTACGCCAAACAAGGATGTTCACGGCGATAAATATCAACCACCGTGATACCGAATCCAGCTAGTAGTATGGGGTGAAGAATTTCCTTATAAGTCGGTGACAGGTGGTCCATTTCGGTTAGTTTCATCAACCGCTTGGCAACTTGTCTGTTGTACAGGAGAGGAAGTGCTGGCATTGTAGAGGTCCACGTGAAGTTCGCGAAGTAGGCTCGTTCCCTGATGATTGTCCGTAGACCAGTCACCATGGAATTCGGGGAAGTCCCGACACAACCATCTGCTGCGACGAAGATATGGGTGAAGGACGTGGATCCGTCAGGGCATGATACATTGAAGCCGTCCTTGTCGTATCGTATCCACGAGCCATTGTTCAGTCTGCAATTGAACTCATTATTGTCAAAGGGATAAAGCTTATCCAGACAATTTTCACTTGTATGGGAGAGAGCACCGTCTAGCACTATACCTAACTCGCATGAATCCATTAAGTTTTTATGGAATTCAAATGAGTCAGCTGTACATATTTTTCTATCCATTGCGTCTGAACAGTGAGTTAATTGATTTAAGTCTTTAATGACCGTATATGTTTCCTTGTTTGGGGAAATCAATACGTGTCCTGTCAAACTGGATATTACTGGATTTGAGTGATTCGTCATGAAAGTCGGAAATGGTGATATCCTGTAAGATTGCCAGGCATCAGAAGAATCAAAGGGAATTGTAATCATAATCTTGTTATTATCTACGTTTACTGTAATTAGGCTGTAATAAAATTCTAACCTATGTTCGTCTAACAAAGGAACATAGCCTAGTTTATCCCTTCCGTTCTCCAGAATTAACTTTAAGTAACTTATAGGCAACAAATGGGGCGACAATACACCTTTAGTTGCTAACGTGATAGCTTCTACATAATCCTTGGATTTCTCAATGAAATGTGTAATTCTGTTATGTATGTGATCTATCTTTGAATCATAATACGTTAATGTTGCCAACAAATCCTGTACTTCCATAATTTGAACGATATTATTTGAATGTTCATTTAATAAATCCATAATTTTATTGATTGAAGCTAACTGATTCCTTAGTTCTGACATAATCAATTCATTTTTATGAGTCAAGAACTCAATTTTCTTATTTTGATTACTAATTTTAAGACGATTGGAAATTCCTAAACCTAAACTTGCAACAGACCCAAAGATGCTTAATGCAGCATAAATAAACGGATTCCGTCTTTCTTTATGTTCGTGTCCTACAGTCCACATCAAAAGGTCATAAGCCAAAGATCCTGTCTCGCCAGTCTTATTTTTCAAGTCATCAGATAGCATCTCTGCAACTTTTAATGTTGATCCAAGCAAACTCTCTGTAGTCAAATGAAAATGTCTTCTATGCAACTCATCCAATGATGCAGAAAACCTTGAAATGGCGGTTCTTAAGCTAGTGACATCATTCTCTTGAAGAAAAATTGCTTGCATATGCACTTCGACAATTACGTTGGTTGACGTAATAAAAATGTCTTCTTGTCTTTCAACTATATTGCCATATTTAAAATATATATTTTTAGTCTTAGAGCTCATCCCATACGAGAAAAATGTCTGAGCGAACAATATCACTCCCAACAACAAAAAATTCATCTTGGAAACCTGTAACGAGAAAAAATATATGTAATTACTCCTGTATTAAAAAAGAAAACTTTTAATCACATAAAACAAAATAAAATTTTCCTTCACTTCCTTTCCTCTCTTTTCTTTTTAATTTCTTATGTGAGCCAATGGTACTATTCTCTCATCCGTGGGTTGGGATACGTTTTGAACTCTAAACCTATTGGCCGTTAATGTTTCCAAAATGTTAAATGGGCCTTCAAACTTAGGTGTTAGTTTATAATTGAGCCCTTTTCGTACATTGATTTGAATATAGATGTTATCACCCACGGTATATGTTTTAGTTGGTTTCGCTATTTTATCATGATTCCTTTTCATTATGATTTGTGATTCTTCTAAATACTTTCGAAGGATATCATATCGACTTGTACTTGCATTTATACATTCTTTTAAAGGATTTGATAGATTAGTTGTAGGCGTTAATACATGGAAAGGTGTTCTAACTGGGGTACCATACAATGCTTCATGCGGTGACATTTTAATTGATATATGATATGAATGATTCAGAGTACTCAGTGCCGCCGGTATTGCAATATCCCAGTTGGGGTCTGATCCCCCTAGTGTTACCCTCAATATATTTAATATCTTCGTATTTGCTCTTTCCACTAGCCCATTCGACTCTGGGTGATATATCATGGTATTTATTTTCTTTATGTTGAGGAATTCACACAATGAGGTAAGAAAGTGATTATTAAATTCACCACCCGAGTCTGAGATTATCATGTGTGGAATTCCATGTTTACAAATGTAACACTCGTAAAACTTCCTAGCGCATTCAATCGCAGTTTTAGTTTTAAGCGCTATTAGTTCTGTATATCGAGTTAAAGCATCTATAATTACTAAGAGGTGCTTATTTCCTCTGTCTGACTCGTAAAATCCTGTTAACAAATCTAAATGTATTCTTTCAAAGGGTTGATTGGGCACAGGATAAGCTCCTAGGCTGACAGGTGTTTTCGTATGCCCTTTGTTTTCCTGACATGTGCGACAATTAGCTATGTGTCTTTTTATATCTGTAAGCATTGTATGCCAATAAAACAATGATTTGGCTTTCTGTGACATTAATGAGAACCCAGGGTGTCCATGTAATGGATTTGAATGCAACCAATTCAGGACAGTGGAAATAAGTGAGATTGGTACTACTACCTGGTCGTTAGTTACATGTGGTGTATTGCGGGTTTTCCTTGTCACAGTCCTACACAGAATATTATCTTTGATTATATAATTCTGCTGCTTATACTTTATATATTCCTTTTCTTTATGATTGCCTTTCAAAGCATTTATAATTGTTTCTATTTTCTGATCTTTTCTTTGCTCAGTCTGTAACAATTCAGCACTCCAGCCTAAATCTTCTTGTTCAGATATTGTTTTTACAATAGGCATGGATGTTGATATATCTATTAATTCAGCTAAAGGCTCCGTACAAGATGACACGGGGTTGCGTGATAATGCATCCGCAATGATATTTGCTTTCCCAGGTAAATACCCGATTCTTGCGCCAAAATCTTGAATGATCAAATGCCACCGAGTTCGTTTAGGGCTGTGGTTGAAGCCTTTAAAGAACTCTGTTAGTGGTTTATGGTCAGTAAGAACCTTAACGGGATAACCGTAAATTATGAACTTAAAATGCACTAGCGAATTAACAATAGCTAGTCCTTCCTTGTCTATTACTGCATACTTACTTTCAGAAGTTCTCAATTTTCGAGAATAGAAAGCTATCGGGAAAAATTGTTTATCATATTGCTGAAGCAATACCCCTCCTACTCCTAAGTCTGAGGCGTCTGTTGCAATGAAGAATTCCTTACCGAAGTCAGGAAATTTTAAGATAGGAGAACTACACAGTTCATCTTTCAAAGTATTAAACGCCTGTTGATGTTGCTCAGACCATATGAAATCTACGCCCTTCTTCGTAAGATCAGTTAAAGGAGCGGCTATTATTGAATAGTTGCGTATAAAACGCCTGTAATATCCACTACAACCCAGAAATTGCTGTATTCCCTTGACATTAGTAGGTATGGGAAAATTACGTATAGCCGACACCTTATCATGGACTACTTTAAGACCTTGGCTTGACACCATGAAACCCAAACATATTAATTCTGTTTTGAAAAATTCACACTTACTAATCTTTACCCTTAAGTTATGTTGTCTTAATCTCTGTAGTACTAGTTCTAACTTACGTAGATGTTCTTCTAAGGTGTTGGAAAAGATTACAAGATCATCCATATAGGCATGCAATATATCCCCTAACAAGTCTCCAAACACTATGTTAATCATTCTTGTAAATGTTATAGGAGCACAACGTAAACCAAAAGGCATCCGTAAAAATTCATAATGTCCCCTGGCTGTGCTGAAGGCTGTGTATGGGATACTATCTTCTTCTAATGATATCTGGTGAAAGCTTTTAAGTAAGTCCAAACTGGTAAAATATTTATTCTGACCTAACAAAGACAAAATATCGTCAGTACATGGCACTGGGAATCGATCAGGGATCGTTTCCTCGTTTAGACGACGAAAGTCGACGCAGATACGCCATGTTCGATCTTTTTTCAGTACAACTATTAAAGGAAAATTATAAGGGCTGTTTGATTTTCTAATGACTCCTTCCTCTAACATTTTACCTACTTCATCATTTATTTCATTCTGGAATTTCATAGGGAGTCTGTACGAGGGTACATATATAATTTTCTGCTTGTCCTTTAACCTTATTTGATGCTCGATCACATCTGTTTTTCCTAAGGATCCATCCGTAGTGGAAAAGACATCTTGATATTTAGTTAAAAGTTCAAAACTTTTCTGCTGAATTTCTTCGTCTTGAAAATCCTTACTGATTTTATTTTTAATAGATCGCAAAAGGGATTCATCCGCAACTGATTGAGAGTGATTGATTTCAGCAACGGTAAGAATACGATGTTTATAAACTTCTGCATCCAAGATATGTTGATTTTTGTGAATTACTAAAGTGTTATTTAAATGATTACAGACTTCGATATTACGTTGCTGATGTGAGCCTACTGTATAAATAGCTTGTGTGACAGACAATCCGTTAGTTTTCAAAGTATCGGAAAGGATTAATATTTCAGATCCCGGTAGTGTTTTCTTTATTTGCACTATTAAATTCGAAGGTATGTATGGTTCGATAAATTGCGTGCAAAATGATATTACGGGTGAACGAGAATTCTGCTGGGTCGCGTATATTATTTCTTTATTAGTGAGACAAGTTATTGGTTCTTCAACGTACGTTACGGTTACATTTGTCGTCTCCTTTTTATCCAAAACTGATTTTAAGGTATTAGAAGACTTATAGAATTTCCCTTTGATATACACGCCGTGCTTGGCAGGAGCTAAGATAATGTTTTGATTTCCCATAGATGGGTATCCTATAATTACAGTTGGATACATATTAATGTTTTTTACAACAACAAATGTATCGGCAAACGTGCGATTACCGACTCTGAACTGAATATGAGTTATGCCTATGACGTTTAATTCATTATTTACTATACCTGAAAGTCTAATTCCTGATTTTTCAATTGGAAAGTTCGAAAACAACAAATGATGTGTCTTCAAATCCATAATATTATGTGGACTACCAGAGTCAAAAAATAACGTAAAGGATTTGTGTTCTAAATTTACAGCATATAAGGTAGGCCGTAACTCATTTTGGCTTATTATTGTATGAATTCGTTGCAAATCTACGGGAGCATGCACTGTTTTACTTAATTCGGCCGTGTGTTTCATAGGAAAATCTATTGTCTCACAATTATCTGATAAAACATTAAATTGATTATTCAATACTATTGATGTTGACATGAATGACCTTGACCCAACATCACTCTCATCCCCTCTAGAGTTAACTATGTGGTATTTGCTTTGCTCTGCACATTCTGAAAATTAGTCTGACCTTGCGAGGTCTGGTTTGACGGCCCAGGCTCAGCGATATTTGAAGAAGTGTTTGTTTGTTTTGGACTCTGAACTGCATTGACATTTGGTTGTTTCTTCTTATTGTTAAAATGAGGATTTTTCTTTTTATTTCCATATGGAACTGACTGTGGAATTGACTGTGTATTTCTAGGATATTGTTGTGTCTTACGCGAGTAACATTGACTATAAGAATGTGTTGCAGTGTTGTGAATTGAGCAAAATTTCGTTCTGCAGTCTGCGCTTATGTGACCTTGACGTTTGCAGTTATAACACGTCAATCCCGCTACTGGACTGTTAATTACGTTCACTGTTTGTGGTTTTGTTTCATTCTTTGCAAAAACTTGAGTTAACACGGGATCGAGATCTGGACACTTGGACATGTGTTTCTTTATCTGTTTATAGACATCCAATTCCGTACTTGCAGGCGTTAACTTCTTATCAAAACACCGCACTAAAGCTTCAGGCAACATAAGTGTCATGCAAGTTAAATACATTAATCGTAAAAAAATTTTCACGGAGATGTTATCGTTAGTAACCCAAGTGGAATTACCTAAAATGTCCTGATATTCGTTAAGCCTATCAGCTATGAGAGCTGCTGTCTCAATAACATTAAGCCGATTCATAGTGGCTTGATTAAGTGTATTTTGTAACGTTAATACTACATCCAAGGCTTCCTCACCCCCATAGATCGCGCGTAACCTAACTTTGAAATCATCCCAGGTAACTGCTTCTTGAAATGAAACACCTCTTAAATACGCACTCGCATCCCCCTTAGAAAAATCTATAAAACTTTTAGCTTCTTGTAATTGTACAAAAGGGTCTATGATTTGTTTGGCATTTAAATGGGCATCAACGGATGAAATCCATGACTCCACATTTTGTGGCAAGAACCCGTTGACCCGACCTTGAAAAGGAAGGATTGCTGACCTGGCATTTACAAGCGTCACAATTGGAGGAGGATTAGTTTGGCCTACACCACTAGGTCCAGGGGAAGGGCTGACAGGAGGAGTCATGACTGCTGTATTTTTTTTTTCTATCTCTTTGACCCCTTGCAATTCTATCAAAATATCTATATGAGTACAGACGCCCACTGCGTAAACGCATATGTATAATAAAATTCCCCAAACAATGTTACTAATCCCAAAACATTTCCCGAGAATTTCTGAAAGAAAAAGGAATTAGCACAAAGAAAGAAAAATTCTAAATGAGAATTCGGAGTTTCCTCTAACAAAGATTAGCAATTCACTCACCCCAGTAATAATCGACTAACGACTCGTGATAACTACACTTCACTGCCCAAACTGGAATGAATTCAAAAAATCTGTACTTAGCTTATATATGGATCTGCGTGATGTCGACACGTCCTCTCTCTCTCTCTCTCTCTTGATGTTTTGTTAGCGATGTCTCGTTCGAGTTTCTTGTTGAATGTAGTTCTTCCTGGATATGTTTTGCAATTGTTGAACGCCAGTCCTTGGGTTTCCTAGGATGTTGATTGAAGATTCAGGTTGTATTCTAACATTTGTTGATGTTAGCTGTTTCGTTGGACTATAATACTTAGTCAAAATTGTAGATTCATGTAGATAATGTTGAGTTCTTGAAGATCTTTCTCAGGTTTTACAGCTTTTATTTTGAAGTCTTGAAGATCTTTCTCTGGTTTTACAGCTTTTATGTTGAAGTCTTGAAGATATATCTCTGGTTTTACAGCTATTATTTTGAAGTCTTGAAGATTTTTCTCTAATTCTTAGAGTTTAACCGCTGTCTTAGAGTTTAACCGCTGCCACCATTTATTGGCGTGCTACTGTTATAAGCACACATTGAGTATGTGTTGTTTCAGATGTATGTAAATGGATAACTGAATACATCTTAATAGCTTTTAAGTATTTATTCTATAAAAACAACAGAGTTAAACATCTCCATCACTGGAGGAAGCTGGGTTGGTCCAGATGACCAATTCTGGTGAAGTATAGATATGAACTGACTAACTTATCGATATCACAGATATCGTATGCTCAGTTTATATTAGTCACGTCACAAACTCGGAAGACACCTGCATCCGGTGACGTCACAAACTTTCACACGCTTGAGACAATGTGTTGACGTTAAGAAGAATGTCACATTGCCGAGGTTTGAATTGTATGTCCTGTTTATGATTTGAATGACTACAGCAAGTCCCACGGTTAGCTCCTTCAACCAACATGACATATTACGTCATTTGTTTTAAACATGTAATATTAACTATTCTAACTATTACATATATATAAATATGTATATGAATACACACACACACACACACACATATATATATATATATATATATATATATATATATATATACATATATATATATATATATATATATATATATATATATATATATATATATATATATATAAATATATATATATATATATATATATATATATATATATATATATATATATATATATATATATATATATATTTGTGTGTGTGTATACATGTACACACACACACACATATATATATATATATATATATATATATATGTATATATATATATATATATATATATATATATATATATATATATATACATATATATATGTGTGTGTGTGTGTGTATACATATACACATTCATATATATATATATATATATATATATATATATATATATATATATATATATATATATATATATATCAGCCAACTGAGCAACTCCATTGTTTTTACCTTCATTTTTATTATCTTGTGGAATTCACTGCTTAGGGAAGTAGTGAAATGGCTGTTCTGCTCACCCCCAATGGCCAATGAATCCTGAACATTAACTGTGTCTGATGCCACTTGGTCATTTAAGATGTTATAGAGATGTGGTTGCTGGTCACTGATAGGGTGACTGTACTTCTCCAGTTCCGCTGCAATCTTCCTCAGATCTGCCTCATCCAATCACCTTCTCACCTTCCCTTCTTGTTCTTCTCCCTAGCTTCATCATAAATATGTTCCATGGCAATATCAAAATGGGCACACTCAC
>NC_090733.1:23392544-23405044 GCF_036898095.1 Palaemon carinicauda | reverse complement strand
ATATATATATATATATGTATATATATATATATATATGTGTGTGTGTGTGTGTGTATTCATATACATATTTATATATATATATATATGTAATAGTTAGAATAGTTAATATTACATGTTTAAAACAAATGACGTAATATGTCATGTTGGTTGAAGGAGCTAACCGTGGGACTTGCTGTAGTCATTCAAATCATAAACAGGACATACAATTCAAACCTCGGCAATGTGACATTCTTCTTAACGTCAACACATTGTCTCAAGCGTGTGAAAGTTTGTGACGTCACCGGATGCAGGTGTCTTCCGAGTTTGTGACGTGACTAATATAAACTGAGCATACGATATCTGTGATATCGATAAGTTAGTCAGTTCATATCTATACTTCACCAGAATTGGTCATCTGGACCAACCCAGCTTCCTCCAGTGATGGAGATGTTTAACTCTGTTGTTTTTATAGAATAAATACTTAAAAGCTATTAAGATGTATTCAGTTATCCATTTACATACATCTGAAACAACACATACTCAATGTGTGCTTATAACAGTAGCACGCCAATAAATGGTGGCAGCGGTTAAACTCTAAGACAGCGGTTAAACTCTAAGAATTAGAGAAAAATCTTCAAGACTTCAAAATAATAGCTGTAAAACCAGAGATATATCTTCAAGACTTCAACATAAAAGCTGTAAAACCAGAGAAAGATCTTCAAGACTTCAAAATAAAAGCTGTAAAACCTGAGAAAGATCTTCAAGAACTCAACATTATCTACATGAATCTACAATTTTGACTAAGTATTATAGTCCAACGAAACAGCTAACATCAACAAATGTTAGAATACAACCTGAATCTTCAATCAACATCCTAGGAAACCCAAGGACTGGCGTTCAACAATTGCAAAACATATCCAGGAAGAACTACATTCAACAAGAAACTCGAACGAGACATCGCTAACAAAACATCAAGAGAGAGAGAGAGAGAGAGGACGTGTCGACATCACGCAGATCCATATATAAGCTAAGTACAGATTTTTTGAATTCATTCCAGTTTGGGCAGTGAAGTGTAGTTATCACGAGTCGTTAGTCGATTATTACTGGGGTGAGTGAATTGCTAATCTTTGTTAGAGGAAACTCCGAATTCTCTTTTAGAATTTTTCTTTCTTTGTGCTAATTCCTTTTTCTTTCAGAAATTCTCGGGAAATGTTTTGGGATTAGTAACATTGTTTGGGGAATTTTATTATACATATGCGTTTACGCAGTGGGCGTCTGTACTCATATAGATATTTTGATAGAATTGCAAGGGGTCAAAGAGATAGAAAAAAAAAATACAGCAGTCATGACTCCTCCTGTCAGCCCTTCCCCTGGACCTAGTGGTGTAGGCCAAACTAATCCTCCTCCAATTGTGACGCTTGTAAATGCCAGGTCAGCAATCCTTCCTTTTCAAGGTCGGGTCAACGGGTTCTTGCCACAAAATGTGGAGTCATGGATTTCATCCGTTGATGCCCATTTAAATGCCAAACAAATCATAGACCCTTTTGTACAATTACAAGAAGCTAAAAGTTTTATAGATTTTTCTAAGGGGGATGCGAGTGCGTATTTAAGAGGTGTTTCATTTCAAGAAGCAGTTACCTGGGATGATTTCAAAGTTAGGTTACGCGCGATCTATGGGGGTGAGGAAGCCTTGGATGTAGTATTAACGTTACAAAATACACTTAATCAAGCCACTATGAATCGGCTTAATGTTATTGAGAGAGCAGCTCTCATAGCTGATAGGCTTAACGAATATCAGGACATTTTAGGTAATTCCACTTGGGTTACTAACGATAACATCTCCGTGAAAATTTTTTTACGATTAATGTATTTAACTTGCATGACACTTATGTTGCCTGAAGCTTTAGTGCGGTGTTTTGATAAGAAGTTAACGCCTGCAAGTACGGAATTGGATGTCTATAAACAGATAAAGAAACACATGTCCAAGTGTCCAGATCTCGATCCCGTGTTAACTCAAGTTTTTGCAAAGAATGAAACAAAACCACAAACAGTGAACGTAATTAACAGTCCAGTAGCGGGATTGACGTGTTATAACTGCAAACGTCAAGGTCACATAAGCGCAGACTGCAGAACGAAATTTTGCTCAATTCACAACACTGCAACACATTCTTATAGTCAATGTTACTCGCGTAAGACACAACAATATCCTAGAAATACACAGTCAATTCCACAGTCAGTTCCATATGGAAATAAAAAGAAAAATCCTCATTTTAACAATAAGAAGAAACAACCAAATGTCAATGCAGTTCAGAGTCCAAAACAAACAAACACTTCTTCAAATATCGCTGAGCCTGGGCCGTCAAACCAGACCTCGCAAGGTCAGACTAATTTTCAGAATGTGCAGAGCAAAGCAAATACCACATAGTTAACTCTAGAGGGGATGAGAGTGATGTTGGGTCAAGGTCATTCATGTCAACATCAATAGTATTGAATAATCAATTTAATGTTTTATCAGATAATTGTGAGACAATAGATTTTCCTATGAAACACACGGCCGAATTAAGTAAAACAGTGCATGCTCCCGTAGATTTGCAACGAATTCATACAATAATAAGCCAAAATGAGTTACGGCCTACCTTATATGCTGTAAATTTAGAACACAAATCCTTTACGTTATTTTTTGACTCTGGTAGTCCACATAATATTATGGATTTGAAGACACATCATTTGTTGTTTTCGAACTTTCCAATTGAAAAATCAGGAATTAGACTTTCAGGTATAGTAAATAATGAATTAAACGTCATAGGCATAACTCATATTCAGTTCAGAGTCGGTAATCGCACGTTTGCCGATACATTTGTTGTTGTAAAAAACATTAATATGTATCCAACTGTAATTATAGGATACCCATCTATGGGAAATCAAAACATTATCTTAGCTCCTGCCAAGCACGGCGTGTATATCAAAGGGAAATTCTATAAGTCTTCTAATACCTTAAAATCAGTTTTGGATAAAAAGGAGACGACAAATGTAACCGTAACGTACGTTGAAGAACCAATAACTTGTCTCACTAATAAAGAAATAATATACGCGACCCAGCAGAATTCTCGTTCACCCGTAATATCATTTTGCACGCAATTTATCGAACCATACATACCTTCGAATTTAATAGTGCAAATAAAGAAAACACTACCGGGATCTGAAATATTAATCCTTTCCGATACTTTGAAAACTAACGGATTGTCTGTCACACAAGCTATTTATACAGTAGGCTCACATCAGCAACGTAATATCGAAGTCTGTAATCATTTAAATAACACTTTAGTAATTCACAAAAATCAACATATCTTGGATGCAGAAGTTTATAAACATCGTATTCTTACCGTTGCTGAAATCAATCACTCTCAATCAGTTGCGGATGAATCCCTTTTGCGATCTATTAAAAATAAAATCAGTAAGGATTTTCAAGACGAAGAAATTCAGCAGAAAAGTTTTGAACTTTTAACTAAATATCAAGATGTCTTTTCCACTACGGATGGATCCTTAGGAAAAACAGATGTGATCGAGCATCAAATAAGGTTAAAGGACAAGCAGAAAATTATATATGTACCCTCGTACAGACTCCCTATGAAATTCCAGAATGAAATAAATGATGAAGTAGGTAAAATGTTAGAGGAAGGAGTCATTAGAAAATCAAACAGCCCTTATAATTTTCCTTTAATAGTTGTACTGAAAAAAGATCGAACATGGCGTATCTGCGTCGACTTTCGTCGTCTAAACGAGGAAACGATCCCTGATCGATTCCCAGTGCCATGTACTGACGATATTTTGTCTTTGTTAGGTCAGAATAAATATTTTACCAGTTTGGACTTACTTAAAAGCTTTCACCAGATATCATTAGAAGAAGATAGTATCCCATACACAGCCTTCAGCACAGCCAGGGGACATTATGAATTTTTACGGATGCCTTTTGGTTTACGTTGTGCTCCTATAACATTTACAAGAATGATTAACATAGTGTTTGGAGACTTGTTAGGGGATATATTGCATGCCTATATGGATGATCTTGTAATCTTTTCCAACACCTTAGAAGAACATCTACGTAAGTTAGAACTAGTACTACAGAGATTAAGACAACATAACTTAAGGGTAAAGATTAGTAAGTGTGAATTTTTCAAAACAGAATTAATATGTTTGGGTTTCATGGTGTCAAGCCAAGGTCTTAAAGTAGTCCATGATAAGGTGTCGGCTATACGTAATTTTCCCATACCTACTAATGTCAAGGGAATACAGCAATTTCTGGGTTGTAGTGGATATTACAGGCGTTTTATACGCAACTATTCAATAATAGCCGCTCCTTTAACTGATCTTACGAAGAAGGGCGTAGATTTCATATGGTCTGAGCAACATCAACAGGCGTTTAATACTTTGAAAGATGAACTGTGTAGTTCTCCTATCTTAAAATTTCCTGACTTCGGTAAGGAATTCTTCATTGCAACAGACGCCTCAGACTTAGGAGTAGGAGGGGTATTGCTTCAGCAATATGATAAACAATTTTTCCCGATAGCTTTCTATTCTCGAAAATTGAGAACTTCTGAAAGTAAGTATGCAGTAATAGACAAGGAAGGACTAGCTATTGTTAATTCGCTAGTGCATTTTAAGTTCATAATTTACGGTTATCCCGTTAAGGTTCTTACTGACCATAAACCACTAACAGAGTTCTTTAAAGGCTTCAACCACAGCCCTAAACGAACTCGGTGGCATTTGATCATTCAAGATTTTGGCGCAAGAATCGGGTATTTACCTGGGAAAGCAAATATCATTGCGGATGCATTATCACGCAACCCCGTGTCATCTTGTACGGAGCCTTTAGCTGAATTAATAGATATATCAACATCCATGCCTATTGTAAAAACAATATCTGAACAAGAAGATTTAGGCTGGAGTGCTGAATTGTTACAGACTGAGCAAAGAAAAGATCAGAAAATAGAAACAATTATAAATGCTTTGAAAGGCAATCATAAAGAAAAGGAATATATAAAGTATAAGCAGCAGAATTATATAATCAAAGATAATATTCTGTGTAGGACTGTGACAAGGAAAACCCGCAATACACCACATGTAACTAACGACCAGGTAGTAGTACCAATCTCACTTATTTCCACTGTCCTGAATTGGTTGCATTCAAATCCATTACATGGACACCCTGGGTTCTCATTAATGTCACAGAAAGCCAAATCATTGTTTTATTGGCATACAATGCTTACAGATATAAAAAGACACATAGCTAATTGTCGCACATGTCAGGAAAACAAAGGGCATACGAAAACACCTGTCAGCCTAGGAGCTTATCCTGTGCCCAATCAACCCTTTGAAAGAATACATTTAGATTTGTTAACAGGATTTTACGAGTCAGACAGAGGAAATAAGCACCTCTTAGTAATTATAGATGCTTTAACTCGATATACAGAACTAATAGCGCTTAAAACTAAAACTGCGATTGAATGCGCTAGGAAGTTTTACGAGTGTTACATTTGTAAACATGGAATTCCACACATGATAATCTCAGACTCGGGTGGTGAATTTAATAATCACTTTCTTACCTCATTGTGTGAATTCCTCAACATAAAGAAAATAAATACCATGATATATCACCCAGAGTCGAATGGGCTAGTGGAAAGAGCAAATACGAAGATATTAAATATATTGAGGGTAACACTAGGGGGATCAGACCCCAACTGGGATATTGCAATACCGGCGGCACTGAGTACTCTGAATCATTCATATCATATATCAATTAAAATGTCACCGCATGAAGCATTGTATGGTACCCCAGTTAGAACACCTTTCCATGTATTAACGCCTACAACTAATCTATCAAATCCTTTAAAAGAATGTATAAATGCAAGTACAAGTCGATATGATATCCTTCGAAAGAATTTAGAAGAATCACAAATCATAATGAAAAGGAATCATGATAAAATAGCGAAACCAACTAAAACATATACCGTGGGTGATAACATCTATATTCAAATCAATGTACGAAAAGGGCTCAATTATAAACTAACACCTAAGTTTGAAGGCCCATTTAACATTTTGGAAACATTAACGGCCAATAGGTTTAGAGTTCAAAACGTATCCCAACCCACGGATGAGAGAATAGTACCATTGGCTCACATAAGAAATTAAAAAGAAAAGAGAGGAAAGGAAGTGAAGGAAAATTTTATTTTGTTTTATGTGATTAAAAGTTTTCTTTTTTAATACAGGAGTAATTACATATATTTTTTCTCGTTACAGGTTTCCAAGATGAATTTTTTGTTGTTGGGAGTGATATTGTTCGCTCAGACATTTTTCTCGTATGGGATGAGCTCTAAGACTAAAAATATATATTTTAAATATGGCAATATAGTTGAAAGACAAGAAGACATTTTTATTACGTCAACCAACGTAATTGTCGAAGTGCATATGCAAGCAATTTTTCTTCAAGAGAATGATGTCACTAGCTTAAGAACCGCCATTTCAAGGTTTTCTGCATCATTGGATGAGTTGCATAGAAGACATTTTCATTTGACTACAGAGAGTTTGCTTGGATCAACATTAAAAGTTGCAGAGATGCTATCTGATGACTTGAAAAATAAGACTGGCGAGACAGGATCTTTGGCTTATGACCTTTTGATGTGGACTGTAGGACACGAACATAAAGAAAGACGGAATCCGTTTATTTATGCTGCATTAAGCATCTTTGGGTCTGTTGCAAGTTTAGGTTTAGGAATTTCCAATCGTCTTAAAATTAGTAATCAAAATAAGAAAATTGAGTTCTTGACTCATAAAAATGAATTGATTATGTCAGAACTAAGGAATCAGTTAGCTTCAATCAATAAAATTATGGATTTATTAAATGAACATTCAAATAATATCGTTCAAATTATGGAAGTACAGGATTTGTTGGCAACATTAACGTATTATGATTCAAAGATAGATCACATACATAACAGAATTACACATTTCATTGAGAAATCCAAGGATTATGTAGAAGCTATCACGTTAGCAACTAAAGGTGTATTGTCGCCCCATTTGTTGCCTATAAGTTACTTAAAGTTAATTCTGGAGAACGGAAGGGATAAACTAGGCTATGTTCCTTTGTTAGACGAACATAGGTTAGAATTTTATTACAGCCTAATTACAGTAAACGTAGATAATAACAAGATTATGATTACAATTCCCTTTGATTCTTCTGATGCCTGGCAATCTTACAGGATATCACCATTTCCGACTTTCATGACGAATCACTCAAATCCAGTAATATCCAGTTTGACAGGACACGTATTGATTTCCCCAAACAAGGAAACATATACAGTCATTAAAGACTTAAATCAATTAACTCACTGTTCAGACGCAATGGATAGAAAAATAAAAACTTAATGGATTCATGCGAGTTAGGTATAGTGCTAGACGGTGCTCTCTCCCATACAAGTGAAAATTGTCTGGATAAGCTTTATCCCTTTGACAATAATGAGTTCAATTGCAGACTGAACAATGGCTCGTGGATACGATACGACAAGGACGGCTTCAATGTATCATGCCCTGACGGATCCACGTCCTTCACCCATATCTTCGTCGCAGCAGATGGTTGTGTCGGGACTTCCCCGAATTCCATGGTGACTGGTCTACGGACAATCATCAGAGAACGAGCCTACTTCGCGAACTTCACGTGGACCTCTACAATGCCAGCACTTCCTCTCCCGTACAACAGACAAGTTGCCAAGCGGTTGATGAAACTAACCGAAATGGACCACCTGTCACCGACTTATAAGGAAATTCTTCACCCCATACTACTAGCTGGATTCGGTATCACGGTGGTTGATATTTATCGCCGTGAACATCCTTGTTTGGCGTAGGTTACGGCACAGCAAGCAGCTACAAAGGAACGATTCGCCTAGTCCCAACAATACTCCCTATTCGATTCAATTCAAAGCCGTTTGAGTGGCCACCTCATTCGCTAAAGGAGTAATTTGTCGGGAAGAGTTTGTATGAAAAGCTGTTAGTACGCTAGTAATATGTAATTAATGAAATTTTCTACATTTGCATTGTTAAAAATACATTTAAAACAACATTTAAAAAAAAAAAAAAGATATAAATCATTTTTTCTCTCGGCATCTAATAAAAATATATAAGCCGGAATGTTAAAAAAGAAAAGAGAAAAAAAAAATAAAATATATAACAGAATCTATGGGCATCTAATAAAATATATCAGCCCTATATATAAATATATATATATATGTACGAAACCGTGGTACGTGTACGTACCAGGAATTCGTGTTTGTGCACTAAAAATTGAGTATTATGTTTCTGACAAAGGTAACAATTATTCTTTATCAAGTTACCGAATCATATGTAAGTCAGAAGTTTTTTTTTGGGTACCATATAATCATTTGCTAGCAATGTACCATATATATGATCTTTGTTTTATCATGCATTTTTCTTTTTGCTTTGGTAATATCTTTTTTATATGCATTATTGTTATTATTTTTTAATGTGCCTATTTGGACATTCGTCCTCGGTTGATTATGGCTAAAGTTAAACAAAGAATAATACGTATGTCCAGTCACACCTAGTAACCATGTTTTGGCTTGTTGTTAAAATTTTGTAAAAAAAAATTGAGATAGCTGGCCGAGCTAATGTAATAGTTAGAATAGTTAATATTACATGTTTAAAACAAATGACGTAATATGTCATGTTGGTTGAAGGAGCTAACCGTGGGACTTGCTGTAGTCATTCAAATCATAAACAGGACATACAATTCAAACCTCGGCAATGTGACATTCTTCTTAACGTCAACACATTGTCTCAAGCGTGTGAAAGTTTGTGACGTCACCGGATGCAGGTGTCTTCCGAGTTTGTGATGTGACTAATATAAACTGAGCATACGATATCTGTGATATCGATAAGTTAGTCAGTTCATATCTATACTTCACCAGAATTGGTCATCTGGACCAACCCAGCTTCCTCCAGTGATGGAGATGTTTAACTCTGTTGTTTTTATAGAATAAATACTTAAAAGCTATTAAGATGTATTCAGTTATGCATTTACATACATCTGAAACAACACATACTCAATGTGTGCTTATAACAGTAGCACACCAATATATATATATATATATATATATATATATATATATATATATATATATATATATATACATATATATATATGTATATATATAAATATATATATTTATATACATACATATATATATATATATATATATATATATATATATATATATATATATATATATATATATATATATATATATATATCTGGGGTATTAGGTGGTCTACTTTCTTAAGTATAATGGAGTTGCATTCTTTTGGGTAGTTTTGTACTTCTGATCACCACTAAACACACCTACTTCGCATTTGTGGCTCCAAGAGACTGATTAAGCAACAGCAGCAACACCCCAGAAATTATCTCGGCTGATGGACAAATATAGTGTGGGTAGGCGTGGGGATAGCACACTTTTATTCCCCGAACTGATGAAAATCCACCTTCTTTGTGTGAGTAGATCAACAAGAAGGTTGTTGTTAATCACTAGCAATGAAACCGATGTCAAAGCTCAAGAAATCTGCTTGTGAAACTCCAATAAACTCTCAAAAAGTAGAAATGACCCTTAGACCTGTGCAGACATTAATTTGAGTGGGAGAAGGATACAAAGAATCTTACCGCTTGTAAATAAGAATAAATCTATAAATCTAAAGAGTAAGCTTAACATTGGAAATTGGAACTTTGACCTAGGAGGGCAAAGTGGAGCAACATTTGGCATTTTTTTCTTTTAAATATGGCCTGGATAGGTGTGCATTTACGGAAACAGCACTGACTGGATTAAAAAAGTGACTGAATTCGAGAAGAGACCATAAGATGGAGGAAAGTTGTTGCTACATTTCGAGAGAGAGGATGCCACTCCCACTCAACGAGTGGGATTGCTTTTGAGTAAACAACCAGTTGGCATTAGAGGAATAGGAACCAGTGGATGAAAGAATTATGCATTCAAAGCTGAAATCTAGCCATCGAAGTATGACATTTAATGTATGCTATACACCTACCGGTGAATTAGATACACATCAAAAGGACAGCTTTTACACTAAATTACAGGGTGGTGGTTAACAATATGCCAAAACGTGTTTTTTTTTTTTTTTTTTTTTTTTTTTTTTTTTTTTTTTTTAGGATACATGATTGCAAAACTAGGTAATGATAATGGTGGTTTTAGTGAAATCAAGGGTGGATATAGTGTAGGAGATATGGATGAGAATGGTGTTTATTTGCCTTTTTTCAGCTAATGGATTGATAATAAGCAGCACATAGTTTGAATAGAGATATAAAAAAGTACACTTGGACATCTCCCTGTGAAAAATACTGAAACCATATTGACAATTAAATAATAAATAGGAAATAAAAGAAAAAGCTCACTACTAGATGTCAAATCTTGATGGGGAGCTGTTATAGGAAGCACACAAGGTGAAGACCAGGAAAGGTACGAGGCCTGTCTAAAAAGTATCCGATCTTTATTTTTCCCGTGCGAAATAGAGACAATAGTGCAGCGCCACTCTGCACAGTGAAGGAAGACACCTTCATGTGCATGCGTGAATTTTTTCATCACCATCCAGTGCGTCATTTGCTGCCTGTCGGTTGCTGAATGAGGTGCTGCACAACGTGTCTGTCGGATTACCGATTCTCCCAAGATGACTGAACATGTTGAGCAAAGATACTGCATCAAATTTTGTCAAAAGCTTGGTGATTCTCAAAGCGAAACAATTCGTAAGATTCAGCAGGTGTTTGGAGGAAGAAGCACCTTATTCATGTCCACCAGAAGATTCCCCTTGACGCTGTGTTCGCCAGGAACAAAAGTGATTTTAGATCCCCAGTCTTTCTGCTGGTAATGCTGGGATACAGCTCGACTATCCCAGAGACATTGAAAACAACAGTACTTTGTGAAGACCGCTTGCTTACCCATAAGAAGACCAATGACCTTGAGGTCCCCACACAGACTCCATTGGTACTCGCTGTACTTAATAGCTTCTAAAAGAAGCTCCATATTGTCATAGGACTCCTTTAGATGGACAGAGTGTGCAATAGGAATGCTGGGATAATTATTCCCTATCCAAGGGACATGAACAAGCCAGGTATGTTTGTGCAGTAGCACAACTTGTTTTCCATGTCGAAAAAGGAAGCAAGGTCTTTGTTCCGATTCCTGAAACTGGTGATCCTTACATCTTCCTGGAGTAGGTTCCACTGTTTAAGCCGAGAAGCCAGGAGCTCTGACTGCTGTTTTGACAGATACAAATCACGAGCAAGATCATTCAGGTCTTCTTGCGTGATCCAGTGTGGCTCGTTGCCACTTGTTCCTGAATAAGTAGACTCAATATCTTCCAAAGATATTGACTCCTCAGAATCCTCCCTTGAAGGCATTTTTTCATCTGATGAGGAAAGAAGATCCTTATTTACTGGTGGTGTGGGTACAGGATGATCATCTGAATGGGGAACGGGTCTCATAACAGATGGAAGGTTGGGATATTTGATCTTTTTCCTAGAAGAGGCATTGAAACCAGTTATATTAGTTAAACAAAAATAACAATCATCTGCGTGGCTTCGTGGCTCTATCCAAACCATCGGAACTGCAAAGTTGAAAGCCGCTTTCTTGCCATTAAACCATGCAGCTAGTCTATTGTAGCAGGGTTTACAACAGATGTGTGGAGCCCAAGACTTGTCCTGATCACCAATTTTACAGTCAAAACAGTGAAAGTAGGCGGTTCTGAGGAGGGAAGTGATGGTTCGACGCTGTGAAACTATTGTGAAGTCCCCACACATGTAGCAGAAAGAATTGGCCTTGTTGAGGCATCCTTATTGTTTTGACGTGCTTGAAGCCATTGGAGAATCTAAAAATATAACAAAGTAAAACTAAATCATATGCAAGGCAATAAAATGTGCATTGGAAAATGTAATACTAATGTTTAGCTACCCAAAAGATGTGTAACACGATAGTTGAGGGACACAACCTCCTGTGCCACCTGCGAGACAACACCTTCCAATGACTGCCAGAGCACTACTGAGTGTGGATTGAGACCTGCTGCCCCAACTGCGAAAATCCGTCTTGATATATAATTATATATATAATGTAATGCAATCACTTTCATTCAGTGCATAATAACTAAAAAATAAGCCATAAGTCTCACAATATTAGAATTAACCCTGAATGCATATACGCCTTTATGTACCGTATATGCACAAAATGCACACTATGCATATGTAAAAAAAGAAAACTAGAGGTGATGAGTAAAAACAGATTTCAAATTATAATTCAGCACCCCCAAATTAGGTAAAAACGGGTATTTTTGTGCTTGCCTCAATTTCTTTGTAAACCATTGTAATAATGATAATAATAATAATAATAATAATAATAATAATAATAATAATAATAATAATAATAAGTAAAACTGAACGTAAAACATTGGGATATTATGAA
>NC_090733.1:23377179-23387179 GCF_036898095.1 Palaemon carinicauda | reverse complement strand
TGTACCAACCGTGTTTCACTCAATTGTACATAATTCCTTTTGTATATATTATGCTTGTATCTTCGCTCCTCCCTCGCACTAAAACAAACATGAAAATTCCTGTCTGGTTTTTCCTCTGTGATATTGTCTGTCTTGTGAACTTGTCATGTCCTGTTGCCTTGAGGTTTTGTATATAAAAAGAGTGTTCCACAACAAAACAACTCAGTCGTTTCAAATCTGCCTTTGATTTCACAACTCCTCTCTCGGCCCGTCACATTGGTGACCCCGGAAGTCCACTCGCTCCCACCGCCTTCCACCCCCACCCCTTCGCCCCTTCATCGTTGGTACTATGGCAGACTCTACTGCAGTTGGTGCTGCGGCCGCTCTATTCAAACTTTCATCGTTTGCCAGCGGAGAGGCGTTTGCTTGGTTTCAGCCCGCAGAAGTTCAGTTTCGTATCAGGGGCGTGACTCGCTCAACCACCAAAGCGGATTATGTTCTCGCGGTGATACCCGAGGACACCTTCCCAGAAATATCCGACTGGCTTTGTGAACAAGGAGACACCCCAATAGCGTATGACGACCTCAAATCATACCTTCTGCAGCAGTACTCGCCATCACCAGCCGCCAGTATAGCAAAGCTTTTTCAGCTCTCGCCACAACCGTTGGGGGACCAAAGGGCTTCGCTTACCCTCAGGGAAATGACCAGTATCGCTCGCCTTCAACCTGCCGCAGACGGCTCTCCTCGTGAGGTGAACCTACTCCGTGCCCTTTGGATACACCGTTTACCTGAACCTGTGCGCGCTGCCATACCCGATGTCGATAGTTTACCCATAAAGGACTTGATGACCAAAGCCGACGCCCTTATGGACAGCCACTTCAAGACCTCCATCAACGCCTCCACCCCTGACGACGAGGATGTCTATTCAACGTCAACCGAAGCTGACATGAATGCCGTAGGACATACACGCCTACCCCGTGACGTGCCGAAGCAGCGACAAAGCCGCCCACCACCCACCAATCGCTCGCGCCCCAACGAACGACTTCTACAGCCACTTACTACCTCCCATCCGCCGCAGTTTTGCTACTACCACTTCAGATTCGGGGCAACCGCGAAGAAATGTGCCAAAGATTGTCAGTGGCCAAAAAACGTGTAAGTAGGCCATCGCTTGTGGCAGTGGCCTCCCATGTTTCTAATCTTTTCTTTTTACAGGATGCAGGAACGGGCGTGCAATTTTGGTAGACACGGGTGCTTGTCGTTCTCTTTTGCCAAGGAAACTCTTCAAGCCACAACGTAGTCTATCTACATCTGCCGACGTCCGCTTGGTAGCTGCCAACGGATCTGCGATACCCACCTACGGTTACGAGAGCCTCACATTATCGTTCGGAAACGGTAAATTCAATTGGAAGTTTCTCGTTGCTGACGTCACAATGCCAATCATCGGTGCGGATTTCCTCTCTCATTTCCACCTTCTGGTCGATGTCGCCCACCGACGATTGGTCAACGCAGACTCGTACTTGTCGACACCTCTTCAACCCGCCCCCTCTAACCTCGCTCTCAACATCAGCGCACCGTGGATGCCTACGCCCACTTCCTCACATCGTACCCGGAAGTTTTCCGTCCAGAACTTCGCCAAACACCCACGGTTCCTGCCAAGCACGGTATTTATCACCATATCAAGATGACGGGACCCCCAGTCTTCGCAAAATTCAGACGTCTGGCACCAGAACGATTGGCAGCCGCCAAACAGACGTTCGCCGAAATGGAGAAAATGGGCCTTTGCCAAAAGGCCTCCAGCCCATGGTCGTCACCCTTACATATCGTTCTGAAGAAAGACGGCTCCCTCCGTCCGTGCGGGGATTACAGGCGCCTGAACATGCAAACAGAACCGGATCACTACCCCCTCCCAAACATTGCCGATGTAACTTCCTACCTGCACAACGCAAAGGTTTTCTCTACGCTCGACCTCCTGAAGGGGTATTATCAGGTGCCTATGAACCCAGAAGACATCCACAAGACTGCCATCACCACTCCGTTTGGTACATACACCTTCAATTACTCCTGTTTTGGCCTTCGTAATGCTGGGGCAAAGTTTCAACGTCTCATGGATGGCCTCTTAGGGGACCTCCCTCTCTGTGTATGTTATGTGGACGACATACTTGTGTTCTCCTCCTCGAAAGAGGAACACCTCCGTCACCTGCGCATCGTGCTCGACCACCTGCAACAAAACGGCCTTGTAGTCCGGTACGACAAATGTACCTTTGGCGCCAACTAAGTGTCATTCTTAGGGCACCGTATCACTCCTGAAGGAGTCCATCCCCTCCCTGAGAAGGTAGCAGCTGTTCAGAACTTCCCCGCGCCCTCGACCGTCAAAGCTCTGCAGGAATTCTTGGGCATGATCAACTATTATCACCGTTTTCTGCCAGCCATTGCCGCCACTCTTGCTCCCCTCTACGCCTCCCTCAAGGGCAAGTCAAAGGACCTGAAGTGGGGTCCTCTTCAAGAAGCAGCCTTCTCCAATGCAAAGAAGGCCCTATCAACTGCTGCGGCTCTCACTTTTCCTATCCCACACGCCCCTCTCCTTCTCTCCACTGATGCCAGCGACGTCGCTATTGGTGCAGTACTCGAGCAGGTGGTCAAAGGCTCGCCCCGCCCATTGGCCTTCTTCAGCAGAAGACTGTCCAAGGCAGAATCGGGTTATTCTACCTTCGATCGAGAATTGCTGGCGGTGCACTTGGCTGTCCGTCACTTTTGCCATTTCTTAGAAGGTACGCCCTTCGTCATTCGCACAGACCACATGCCTCTGGTGCACGCCTTCACTCGACAGTTTGACGCCTGGTCCGCCCGTCAACGCCGACATCTCTCCGCCGCGGCTGAATACAATTGCACCCTCCAATACGTCCCTGGGAAAATGAATCCCGTTGCCGATGCCCTGTCAAGAAACACGTTGGCTGCCGTTCAACTGGGATTGGATTAAAATGCCCTGGCTGAAGCCCAACGACAGGATCCAGAGTATCAAGCTTGTAGGACATCCTGCATGTCCCTCCGTTGGGAGGATTTTCCCCTCGAAAACTCCAACACCACCCTCCTCTGTGACATCAGTACTGGTAGACCGCGACCTTGGATTCCTGCTCCCATGCGCCGACAGGTGTTTGATTTCATCCACGGCCTTTCAAATCCCTCGTGCCGTTCTACTGCACAGCTGCTGAAGGCAAAGTTCATTTGGCACAGCATTTCTAAGGATGCTAAGGATTGGGTCCGCGCCTGTACTTCTTGCCAAACTTCCAAAGTACATCGACACACGGATTCCGAAGTGGGCACCTTTCCTCAACCTCAGCGTCATTTCGCATACATTCACGTCGACGTTGTAGGCCCCCTACCCACATCACAAGGACATCGTTACCTGTTTACCGTCATCGACCGCTCCACTCGTTGGCCTGAAGCCATTCCCATGGAAACTGCAACGTCCGCCTCATGTACATCTGCCTTACTCTCTGGATGGATTTCAAGATTCGGTATCCCTGAGTATATTACTTCTGACAGGGGAACCACTTTCACCTCTCAATTATGGACGTCATTAGCGAATCTCCTGGGCATCACCCTACATCAGACAACGGCCTACAACCCCGCTGCCAATGGAATGGTTGAACATTTTCATCGCACCCTCAAAGCAGCTTTGATGTCCCGCTGCAAGGATTGCAACTGGTTTACTCAGCTTCCCTGGGTCCTCCTGGGACTAAGGACCACTCCTAAAGACGCCCTCGACGTCTCGGCAGCTGAAATGGTGTATGGCGACCCGTTGGTCGTCCCTGCCGAGTTTTTTCCTTCTACAACCTCCTCCGACGATCTCCAGCGCATACGTCACGTCGTGGGAAAATATACTCCGTGCCGCCAGACTTACAAGCCCCCAGCGAAGCGTCACATACCAACGGACTTGCACTCTGCAACGCACGTCTTCCTGCGCAACGACACCAGCAAGCCACCGTTAACGCCCCCTTACACGGGACCTTTCCTTGTGATCTGACACAGTCCGAAAGCATTCCTCCTAAACATTCGGGGCAAAGAAGACTGGGTCTCCATTGATCGTCTAAAACCTGCTTATCTTCTGCCAGATGACCCGCCTACAGTTCGCCTCTCTAGATCAGGGCGCCCTATTTAACATGTACAGTATGTCATTTTTAGGGGGGGAGCCATGTACCAACCGTGTTTCACACAATTGTACATAATTCCTTTTGTATATATTATGCTGGTGCAAGAATTGAAGAGACAGTGAAAGATGGAAGTGGAAGGTTGTTAAAAGGAGAGGAGGCAAGGAAAAGGTGGGCGGAATATTTTGAAAGTTTGCAGAATGTTGAGGATAATAGGGAGGCAGATATAATTGCTGTTCCAGGTGTTGAGGTGCCAGTGATGGGAGATGAGAATGAGAGAGAGATTACAATAGATGAAGTGAGGAGAGCACTAGATGAAACGAGAGTAGGAAAAGCATCTGGAATGGATGGTGTGAAAGCTGAGATGTTGAAGGAAGGGGGTGTGACTGTACTTGAATGGTTGGTGAGATTGTTTAATATGTGTTGTGTGTTGTCAATGGTACCAGTAGATTTGGTTTGTGCATGTATTGTACCACTATATAAGGGTAAGGGAGATGTGCATGAGTGTTGTAATTCAAGAGGTATTAGTTTGTTGAGTGTAGTTGGAAAAGTGTATGGTAGAGTATTGATTAATATGATTAAGGATAAAACAGAGAATGCAATCTTAGAAGTACAGGGTGGTTTTAGAAGAGGTAGGGGTTGTATGAATCAGATTTTTACAGTTAGGCAGATATGCGAGAAATATTTAGCAAAAGGTAAGGAGGTGTATGTTGCGTTTATGGATCTGGAGAAAGCATATGATAGAGTTGATCGGGAAGCAATGTGGAATGTGAAAAGGTTATATGGAGTTGGTGGAAGGTTGTTGCAAGCTGTGAAAAGTTTCTACAAAGGTAGTAAAGCATGTAATAGAATAGGAAATGAAGTGAGTGATTGGTTTCCGGCGAGAGTGGGGCTGAGACAGGGATGTGTGATGTCGCCGTGGTTGTTTAACTTGTATGTTGATGGAGTGGTGAGAGAGGTGAATGCTCGAGTGCTTGGACGAGGATTAAAACTGGTTGGCGAGAATGACCATGAATGGGAGGTAAATCAGTTTTTGTTTGCGGATGATACTGTACTGGTAGCAGACACAGAAGAGAAGCTTGACCGACTAGTGACAGAATTTGGAAAGGTGTGTGAGAGAAGGAAGTTGAGAGTTAATGTGGGTAAAAGTAAGGTTATGAGATGTACGAGAAGAAAAGGTGGTGCAAGGTTGAATGTCATGTTGAATGGAGAGTTACTTGAGGAGGTGGATCAGTTTAAGTACTTGGGGTCTATTGTTGCAGCAAATGGTGGAGTGGAAAAAGATGTACGTCAGAGAGTGAATGAAGGTTGCAAAGTGTTGGGGGCAGTTAAGGGAGTAGTAAAAAATAGAGGGTTGGGCATGAATGTAAAGAGAGTTCTATATGAGAAAGTGATTGTACCAACTGTGATGTATGGATCGGAGTTGTGGGGAATGAAAGTGATGGAGAGACAGAAATTGAATGTGTTTGAGATGAAGTGTCTAAGGAGTATGGCTGGTGTATCTCGAGTAGATAGGGTTAGGAACGAAGTGGTGAGGGAGAGAACGGGTGTAAGAAATGAGTTAGCGGCTAGAGTGGATATGAATGTGTTGAGGTGGTTTGGCCATGTTGAGAGAATGGAAAATGGTTGTCTGCTAAAGAAGGTGATGAATGCAAGAGTTGATGGGAGAAGTACATGAGGAAGGCCAAGGTTTGTGTGGATGGATGGTGTGAAGAAAGCTCTGGGTGATAGGAGGATAGATGTGAGAGAGACAAGAGAGCGTGCTAGAAATAGGAATGAATGGCGAGCGATTGTGACGCAGTTCCAGTAGGCCCTGATGCTTCCTCCGGTGCCTTAGATGACCGCGGAGGTAGCAGCAGTAGGGGAGTCAGCATTATGAAGCTTCATCTTTGGTGGAAATGTGGGATGTTGGGCTGTGGCACCCTAGCAGTACCAGCTGAACTCGGTTGGGTCCCTGATTAGGCTGAAGGAACATGGAGAGTAGAGGTCCTCTTTTTGTTTTGTTTCATTGTTGGTGTCTGCTACCCCCCCAAAATTGGGGGAAGTGCCTTGGTATATGGATGGAAGATTTCGCTTCTGGCAAGTTCGAGTTTCACGATGAAGAAAGTCCATGGGAAATAGCCCAAAAAAGGTCATTTGGTCAAACAAATTGCAATATTTTGTTTTATTGCATGAACATGTTATATGGACTCTTAGGAACACCATATCCAAAATGGGACAAATTCGGCCATTTTGAAGTTGTGAAAATCACACTTTTAACGTTTTTGGGGGGTACATTTTTCCATGTTTTCCCGTTTTTCTCCAAAACAGCTCGTCGTAAGGGTAAGACGTATTGATACCAAAAATATAGAAAATTAAATTTCGCACATGTTTGTCTCTATAAGTATTTACCATACAAATTGAAAAATTTTGCGCAAACAAACCCAGAATTGGAATACACACATTTTGGAGAAACTGGAAAAATCGACTTTGTTCTCATATTTACCTAAATATCTCTTAAACTACTAACTTTGCGGTAAAATGTCATAGAAGTGCTCCTTTAGAGTGAAGATTTTCCTTTATTTTGACGTATTTACTTTCCATTATATCTTGATATTTTTGCAAAAGAAACACAAACACACAAAAATAGACACAATTTTAATTCATGGAAATCAGATGAAAATAGAAAGTTCAGTAAAACAAATTGCAATAGTTTATTCTATGCACAAATGTGACATTTGGACTCTTTGGAACACCACAGTAAAAAAAACTGACATATTCGGCCATTTTGAGTTTGCGTAATTCCGTATTAAAAATGGCGGCCGTTCTCATTGTGTGAATAGAAGTATCCTCTAAAATTTCTACTTTTAAATATATATATATATATATATATATATATATATATATATATATATATATATATATATATATATATATACATTTATATATATATATATGTATATATATATATATATATATATATATATATATATATATACATTTATATATATAAATATATATATATATATATATATATATATATATATA
Source organism: Palaemon carinicauda (assembly GCF_036898095.1). Lineage (NCBI taxonomy): Eukaryota > Metazoa > Arthropoda > Malacostraca > Decapoda > Palaemonidae > Palaemon > Palaemon carinicauda. The sequence goes on along the minus strand of NC_090733.1, from coordinate 23,380,025 downwards.
TATATATATATATATATATATATATATATATATATATATATATTGATTACTCAAAAAAGCATGGAGACCAGGAAATTACTGCAGACATCAGTTTTCACCCGTGACCTCTTTGGGCCCCAGGTTAAAATGAAGGCTGCACTTAATATTTCAAGAAGAAAATTACCTTTGCAATTTACTTGGATTTTACAATGGTTGTAATATATACAAGATTAACTAAAATGACAAACATCAAATTATTGATTAGCTCTTGACGGTGTTTGAAAATAACAGAAATAAAAAAATGCTATCATTGTTGCTCAAAATACATGCACAAACTAAATTAATCATGTTCAGTGTTTACGTTTATTAATATGTTAACACAAGTGCTAGTTTGACACTCCTCATAAAAATCTGTACAATATAACCCGTGTTTATTGCATGAGCAGTGCTGAGTGTCACTAAAGCCTTTGCATTTGCATCTGATTACTCTCAGCAAGGCATCAGGCGCAGGGCTGTTGTCCATCGTGCAAGGAATTAAGTTTCTTCCATTTCTCTTCCAGCCCCAATCGTCAGGTTTAATATCACTGTTACCTAGCCAGAATTGTGTTTGATAATAACCCCGGAATGAGTGTTATTTTGCTGCATTACTAGTAGGGGGCAGGTCTTTCTCATCAACACTTCTCAAACTCTTGATGACTTTGCCCTGAAACTTTTTCTTTCTCAGGTCACCAAGAGTTGCACAATCACTGTTAGAGCTGTACATCTGAATAATTGCTCGTTCTCCTGCTATTTTTATTTCCTCGTGAATTGAGCTGGGAGACAAGAATGGCACAGCACACTCGCAGAGAACACTTTGTTTTTTTAGTACAGCTCCCTTTCCTATTTTGTTTAACCTTGACGTGGTGTCACATCCACACAGAGCATGCTTAAATGGCAAACACCTGCAGCATTCTTCACCCAGTCGTGCACTAATTTCTCCGATGTTCCAAATGGGATGCTTCATATTGGATTTCTGTGATACCATGAACAGGGGCTGACTGGTAGACTTCGTGTGATGACAGAGAAGCACCAAAGTGTCAGTATCCTCTGGTATAACGTATGTTATCTTGCTAACTGTCATGTTAACTGTCTCTTGCTCTATTAGAAAATCTGCATCTCCCTCTGCATGCTTTGTAGATACACCATGCTCCTTCAGAGTTTCAGACAGAAAGTTGATAAATCTCTGTTTGTTTTATGGTTTGCTAGAAATGCCTCCTTAGTTCCAAAGGTAAAGACTTTAGTGCGTGTCAGGTGAATATCTGGGGCAACATTTAAGCGCTTAGCAGGCTTTTGATGAGTCACATATTTTGTTGATGCAGTATTGCTATATCCATCGAAGACAACAATAGGATAGCTATTTCTCTTGACAAGAACAACATATTTGGATGCAATATCTTCATATGTTTCTCCTGCAGTCCATTTGGTGCGTTGAAGCAAGGATCCACCATCAAAAACAGAACATTCAGCAACAGGGATTGACTCAGCTTGACTTATAGTGGATTTTGCTATGGCATCTGCAAGCTGAGATTTGGTGGCACTTCTAGGAAGTCCAATGCTTGTGAACAGTGATGGTGGGTATACAGAGAGCTCAAACTTCATAATTTCACTTAAGCTGATTTCAGCATTACTGGCTATCACAAGTAACCGCTGAAATAGAGCTTGAGGATCTACCTGCACTTCAACTCATCTGTTACTATCTTCTGACCCATTGTCTTGATTTGGTGTTTCTTTTTGAAGATATAGTTTGCTGCATTTTGGTCTTCCATCATTTTGATTATATTGTTCCCAAAATCTTTGGCAAGGTGAGCATTTGACTGTGGTGCGGATAATCCTGAAATAATGTTGTACAAATACTCATTTTCTGTGAAAGGACTATGTTGTTCTGGGTACTGGAAAATCTTTGAAGTATCCTCCTGATCTCTCATCCTTCTGGATTCAGTCAAGTCTTTGTTTCTTTCAGTGCCAGTCTTCTCCGGGACACTCTTTACTTCATCACTTATCTGAGCAAAGAATGGCATGGCTTGTAACCATTTTGTTCGTTGAATTTCATCCATACCTAGTCCATGTGTTAAGCCTCCGGTTGACTTTGTGGATTTCATTAACACCTGCTCAATAACAAGATGAGGTGCTAACCCACCCTAGTATCTGTCCGATCTCCTAATGAAGAACAAACCAGACTCAATAAGTTGGTCATAGAGTTTCTCGTTCGTTTTCTGTAGGTCCACCATGTCCTGGAGGAATAGATGTGCTGATTTTGTGTAGTTATTATGTCCAGAGGCAGCAAAAATGGAAGCATTCTTCGTAGTGCCCGGAAGTACAATGTTGGCTGGCTGGTTCTTTGACCTCTGAGTGCAGATCACAGGATATCCATCATCTCAATGTACTAAACCCATAATTTTCCATTTGGGCTCTGTTGTAGCTGATCCTGAATATCTCTGAGCCTCTCTTTAACTGCCAATATGTCCTGGTCTTCAGCTTCCACTTCTGTTTTTGTTGATCGAAGAACTTTGTCAAACTTCTGTAATGCTCCATCTATTGACTTCCGAGTGGTCTCATGATCTGATGCTTTCTTGATCACTGATACATTCAAAGCAGCATAAACTAAGAAGTGGCCACGTACTGCTCGCTCATGCGCCTTTCCAGTCAGCATATGGTTGACAGTGTTGGGCCCATACACAAGCTCCAGTAGTGTTCTCAGTCCACTATCTTTCATGATGTGACCCATAGTGCCCAGGAACCTCATCAAGGTATGGAATGGCCCGAGGATGAGAACAATATGTTTGAGTTGGTTTTCATGGCTGATGATATGCCTTGCCTTGAGCCACAAG
>NC_090733.1:23364679-23367179 GCF_036898095.1 Palaemon carinicauda | reverse complement strand
TAACATATTTTTCTTATACTAAACAATTACATGCGAATATAAGCAAATTAAATATCATCCCAAATAATAATAAAGTATTTCGGCATGAAAGAAATAAGTAAAAGTTGTAGGTATCGGAGATTTGTCAGAAAAATAAATAAATTTATCATCCTTCAAGAAAAACAGTCCATGATACTTTGATAAATTTTAAGTAAGGAGAGTGAAGGCTCCTTAATAGGCTTTATAAAACATCACCTGAGACTGCATTAAAAGATTTATGATTCTGACACAGCACAACCAATTAACATCGCAAACATTTAATCCTGAAGACAGATGGCCAAGAGGAGAAGCCCAGTCACTTTTGATAGATATAATTTTTGTTTATGTTTTTAGTATTTGTCTCACGTTTGCAATTACCTCTGCACTTAAAAGCTACAGAAGATAAATTCAACTAGAAAATCCAGTGAGTTCCTGTTCAACCTAAGTGCTGAATTACTAAGCATCCAGAATTTTTTTTTTTTCTCAGACATTTGGGAATTAAATTTGTTCTACGTCAGAAAAACGTCAATATTTATAGAAGCTTAACTGAAAGTAGTTGGCTCATAACATGTTGTCAGATTATAATGTTTTGTATATGGAAAAAAAAGTGATAACATGATATGGATTGGTGAAATAGGAAGGTTTTCGGGTGTTGACTGGCATAGAAAGACCATAAAAAGACGCAAGTGGAAGGACTTGTCTGAGGCTTTTGTTTTGCATCGGAGCATACAACTTTCAAATAAGCTTCTATAAATAATAATCTTTCTCTGACGTAGAACAGATTTCATTCCCAAATGCCTGATTAAAGAAGAAATCACTAATATTCTGAATATTGTCATTCTGAATGATGAGTCTTTCACGTAATATATTCTTCTCATGTTTCCCTCGATCTTCGTGGAATTCCGACAGAGTCAGATTTGAGATAAACAGGTAATTCTTTAAGAAATGCTTCAGATGTTTATAACATTTTTTTCCGTCCTTGATATGTAAAAATAGCTTTCTGTCTACTTTCCTACTCTGAAAAGGTACAAGTGATGAAAACCAAAAGCTGTTGATTAAGTGTGCTCTGTTACCTGACCAAGTATTGAAACAAATACTTCCATAGCTTTTGAGCATTTCTGAAGGAATATACGTTTGCACTCGATATATAAGTAATTTCATTTTACACTCCAACTTGCTTTATGAAAAGCCAAGCTTTCCAAACCATTTACTTTTATACCAATGCCATTAACTTTCCACAAGCACAGAGAAGATACAAGCATATTTGGGATTTAGTTGACATTGACTCCCATTGTTCTCAGGAAATAATTGAGCATAACGTCACACAACCAATTACTGAGGATTTTAGAGCGAGATGAATGAAAATAACCAGGTTGAAAATTGCTCGGAAAATAGGAAAAGACATTGCATGCAATTGCCTGAACGTTTATAAAGCGTATTAAATGCGATTTCATGGCAAATGGAGCAAGAATGTTGAAGATAAAAACGATATTGCAGTAAAGGGATCAAGGGGGTGATATTTCATCTTTAAAGTTATTTTCTGTAAGACATTGAGCGACGAGTCTCAACATATAACATCCGGAAAACAACCGTGGTTATAAATATAACTCAATTCAGTTGACTTTTAGAAAAGAGAGAGAGAGAGAGAGAGAGAGAGAGAGAGAGAGAGAGAGAGAGAGAGAGAGAGAGAGAGAGAGAGAGAGAGAGAGGGGGGGGGGGCTTCCATCAAAGACTAAGTAAAGATAATTTAATTTCCATCATATTACTAAACTTTGTGTCAGAATTTACAGATTTTAGGATTATCATTTGTTTATGATAGTTAGCCAATATGAATTATGTTTGTATAGGCTTTCCACCGATATGCATACACATTGCTTAGGCATTTAATCAATATTCATATGGGCTATTCAAACTTCCAACCATTGTGCAACCCTGAATGTTTGAACTTTCAACAAGAATCAAACAGGAATATTAGGAATTCAAATCTATATGCATATTGATTGTTTAGAATTTTAACCAATATGCATCAGGGGTTTTTCTAGGCGTCATAAAGATAACCTTGAGCTAGTATTTCCCCTTTTCCCCAGTCACCATTTATCTAACTTTTTCATTTTTTTTATTTACTTTGGTGAATATCACGGCGAAAATCATGATAATGACTTTAAGAAAAACATTTTCTTTCATTATTCTGAAATTTCTCTCTCTCTCTCTCTCTCTCTCTCTCTCTCTCTCTCTCTCTCTCTCTCTCTCTCTCTCTCTCTCTCTCTCATAGGATAGGTGTCTACATTAGCCTATTTTTTTTTCTTTCCTAGCATTACAGCACTGATGACAAAATCCTTGATTAAAAAGGTAGTATTCTAAAACGAAAAAAAAAAAAATTGTTTTTATAGGGAAATATAATGAGACTTATAAAGATTGCTTTGAGAACAACATTTCCGACGCCATGGATATTGATGGGACAAATGCATTACTAATGTATGAT
>NC_090733.1:23349679-23352179 GCF_036898095.1 Palaemon carinicauda | reverse complement strand
ATATAGAGCATCATCAATTGGTAAACGCACCTCTTCAACCTGCCTCCTCCGACATTGCACTCGGCATCAGCACACTCACAGAAGCCTAAACCCACATCCCCACGTTGCAATTGGAAGCCTTTCATCCAGAACTTCTCCAAACGCCTACAGTTCCCGTCAAGCACAGTATTTATAACCCTATGAAAACAACGGGTCATTTGGTGTTTGCCCAATCGAGGCGTCAGTCCTTGCTGAATGACCTTTTCCAAACCAAAATGGAAGAATTGGTCCCTTGTCAAAAGTCCTCAAAGCCATATCATCGCCCAGACACACGATCCTGAAGAAGGATGGCCCCGGGTGCCCTTGTGGGAATTAAAGGAGTCTGAACATGCAGACATAACAGGATCATTGAACCCCACACAACATCACTGATAATCACTCCTACTTGCACAAGGCGAAGGTATTCTCCACTCTTGACCTCTTGAAGAGGTATTATCAGGTCCACATGATCCCAGACGACATCTTAAGACCACCATCACCACCTTTCTTTATTTAAAAAAAAAAGAAAATATTTTAATATCAATTTTTGCATAATTGTGTAATTTATTACCCGAGTAAACTCTACTACTTCTTTGGATATACTTATATTTTACAGTACTTTTGATTCCTTATAAAATTGCCTAGAGTATTTTGAGGTAAACAAATGCCCCCAAAACGTTAAAAAGTATTATACTTTAGTTTCTCGAATAATAGTAAATTTAGTGATTATTTCACTGGGATTTATGGAATGCTGTATCATTTTACCGAGTCATATAAGAAGAACAAATGAATTACAGAGTAATTGCTGAAATTACTTTTTCATAATGGGTACATGAAATTACAAAGGGGATTTGGAAATGCAAGTTTGGAGGTCAGTTTACTTCGAAAAGTTTAAAACTAGGTCAAAGGAGAGAGAGAGAGAGAGAGAGAGAGAGAGAGAGAGAGAGAGAGAGAGAGAGAGAGAGAGAGAGAGAGACTCAACAGGTAGACCTATACGCTCCCCGCGACACCCCATCCTTAACTCACAAGGACGAGGGATCACACATCAAGAAACTATCGAGCTTGAACCGGACTTGAACCCCAGTCCAGCAGATCACAAGGCAGGGGTGTTTCTAATGGGCCACCAGAAACCGTGGGGGACACAACTGTCATTTATTAATTAGTCATCTGATTTCAAATGTTCTTTAAAGACGATTTTATCTTGATTACATTCTTATGTAATATCTAAACAATGTTTAATAATATTATCTTGAAGAAACGCGATTGACGAAAGTATGATATAAAAAAAAAAAAAAAACTTAACAAGTTTCTTACAAATTCGAATGATCTAACACAATTATCTTTAATTGCCCTGAACAGAACTTTCTAGTTATTTAATTGAGATATTATGAAGCGGCCATGAAGTTTTCCAGGTGAAAGGTTTCTTGTGTCAAAAAAGGGGTCTGCATTTGGGTGCAACCCATATCTGTAAAGTCTCGATAGTTAACAATAATACCATAGAATACAATTGTGACTGGCTATAATATCGTTTATTGTTATGCTGATTTTCTTACCTTTGCATTCTTTACATTACGGATGCTTGAAATATCTTCTTCCTTCAAATCTATATTTGTGAAATTTATCTCATATTCACTTTCGACCAATATATTTCTATACAAATTAACTATTTAAATAATCTTATCTCCATCATGCATATAGGGCATTATGTTCTTGGAAATTAAACAGGACAAAATATATTAGCCATCTCCTTGCTCATGGAAGCAACAATATCGTGTTTAAAAATCTTTCCCTGCATAACTTAGCTGCAATCGAGCATGGGGAAGTTAATCCTGGCGGCTGATGTAAGTTGAATTCTAATGAATATCTTCAGGCGTTTTACAAAAATCTCCGTCTTGACTAGTTTGAGGAAGCTGTGCCGGTTCAGAGAATAATGATAAATAGAAAAGAGGTTAAGGTTAGGGTAACTTCAGTCGACCTTTTGCTCGACCTTGACCTTTGACCTAGGACTTTCAAAATTTAATCACTTTCACACCTTAACATAATAATTAATCCCTGAAAGTTTCACTATTCTATGCATAAAATTGTGGCCAGGAAGCTGTTAAAAAACAAACAAACAAACGGGCAAACAGACAGACAGGGGTGAAAACTTAAGTTGCCGGAAGTAATAATAATAATAGTAATAATGAATTATTATAATTATTATAATTATTATCATTATTTTATTTCACACATGTAAATGTAATTTCTATCGATCCAAAAAATCATAATTGTTATAATTATTATCATTATTTTATTTCACACATGTAAATGTAATTTCTATCGATCCAAAAACCATTTCTCAACCCTTTCGTTGCAGGACTTAATAACCGGTGTTAAATCTCATGTGAGGAGTTCCTCTGTTTACTTTACATTCATTTTCTTGTGTCATGGAAAAATGTCACGATAACACTAATTAATCCTGACACATTATGTCAGAGCAATT
>NC_090733.1:23304679-23344679 GCF_036898095.1 Palaemon carinicauda | reverse complement strand
CAATGTGTGGAAAGACAGACATATCACTCTAAACACAAAGAAGCGGCTTCTCAAATCACTTGTTTTCCCCATCGCATCATACGGCTCAGAATGTTGAGTTTTAAAACCTACAGATCGGAAAAGATTAGAAAGTTTTGAACTATGATGTTACAGAAGAGTCCTTGGGATAAGCTGGATTGAGAAAAAGACTAACGTGGAAGTTCTACAAAAGATCAATATCGAAAAAAGATTACTTGACATTTTGGATGGAAGAAAACTAACTTTTATCGGACACCAGGTTCGGAAACACAATACTCTGGAAAGAACGCTACTAATTGGATCAGTCTATGGTACAAGAACGAGAGGAAGGCCTAAAACTAGATTGAGTGACAATATCACGGAGATGTGCGGGCTAACGATGGTGGAGTTGGAAAGGAAGGCTCAAGACCGGAATGAATTTAGAAGTTTTGTGCAGAGGGCCACGGCCGTTCGACATCGAACACCCCGTACTTGATGATGATGATATATATATATATATATATATATATATATATATATATATATATATATATATATATATATATATATATATATATATATATATATATATGTGTGTGTTTGTGTTTGTCTATGTTACACATGCATGTATGTTCATATAAATTATAAACCATACATACCTATTGCCATCAGAGACTCTTGGGGGAATTAACAAGCCAAAGCTGGAGTTATAACTTACAATTACCTCAATTTTACTACGACACCATAAAACCACGAGTAAATATGACATACCTAAATCCATATATACACACAGACAGATAGATAAGTAGATAGATACTTATATAAAGTAGATAAATATATATTATACAGACATATATATATATATATATATATATATATATATATATATATATATATATATATACATATATATGTATATATATATATATATATATATATATATATATATATATATATATATATATATATATATATACAATTTCATCGAGATTTAGGGAGTATTTCCATCACACCCAAAGCTCTCATTACTTCACCATGTTGCTCATCTGCCTATATGAGTATAATCGTTCCAAAGATATACTGCCAGCACGCGATCGGGTTTAAGGTGATAGACAAATGGTCTCTCCAGCTTTTACTGCTGATGCCTGGCGGTTGATCTTACTAGAATTAGTATGGACCGACAGGGGTCACTTGCCATAGTTAGATAGGCACTACTAATCACAATGACCTGGCTATCCTTTGATGTATCTAGATAATGAATCCTCTATGGATTTAGTAAGTCATGGAAGGAGAAGATGAAAGGATGGCCCCAAGTCCTGAACGTAGCGGGGTGCTAAGAATATCCTGGTTTATAAATATTGAAGAAAAATCTAAAATAGGTTATTGGAATGTTAGAACAATGAATCAGATAGGGAAGTTACAGCAAGTGGAAATTGAATTTATGAAATATAGTTTGGATATCTTGGCCATAAGTGGAACACTTCGTAAGGGGATTGTTAAGGAAACTTCACACCAACGCAATATATATATATATATATATATATATATATATATATATATATATATATATATATATATATATATATATATATATATATATATATATATATGTATACATATATATATATATATACATATATATATATATATATATATACTGTATATATATATATATATATATATATATATATATATATATATATATATATATATATATATATATATATATATACTCAGGAAGATCAGATGGAGTTGGAAGAGAAGGGGTAGGAATGATGATGACACAAAGAGCAGAAAACGCTATATCCGAGTGGAGAGCTGAAAATAGTAGATTGTTACTAGCAAAGTTCAAATCAAAGCAGTGCAAGGTGAGTATTATAGTTTGCTACGCCCCAACAAATGATTCTCCTGAAGAAACAAAAGACAAATACTAAGAAGAACTGCAGAGGGTAATAGATGAGATCCATGAGAGAGATGTGATAATTGTGATTGGCGATTTCAATGCTAAATTGGAAGAAATATTCAAGGTATACAGAAAAGGATGAGTGTCGAGGGTTTTGACGAAGTTGCAAATGAAAATGGAGCTCATTTTGTACGTTTCTGTTCAGCAAGAAATCTTGTCATTGGGAATATTCTTTTTCAACACAAGAACATCCACAAGTATATATGGATCACATTGCCATTAATAAAGAGAGAAAGAGGACTCTGAGAAATGTAAGAAGCTATAGAGATGCAGATATTGGAAATGATCACAAGCTCCTCACTGACACACTTTAATTAAAACTGAAAGCCCCGAACAGAAAGAAGGATAGAATACTTAAGATTGATACAACTAAGCTTTTAGAATAAGAGCTCAGAGAAATGTTTGTAATTGAATGTAGGAATCGATTTGCAGTCTTTGAGACTTTAAGAGACAAAAAACCGACTATGAATGAAGAATGGTGTGCTAATAAGAATTATATCAGTCAGTTGGTAATGAAGTCTTGGGACTTATTGCCTTACCTTATTCTATGTTTGGGTTCCCCCAGGTCCCTCAGTGTGAGGCACCTTGTATATCCACCAGAGAGTTGCTTATGCATCTTCCGGTGTATTTTACATCTTCTAGTTTTGGATGGTCTGGGATGCTTCTTAGTTGTTTATCGAGCTTAATCTTAAACACATCTACGCTCACTCCTGATATGTTTCTTAGAGGAGCTGGCAGCGCAATAAATAGTCGCTGCATTATCGATACTGGTGCGTAGTGGATTAATGTCCTGTGTGGCTTCCTTGCTTTTCCTGGTATAGTTTTGGCACTATTAATCTACCTCGGCTTGCTCTTTCTGATATTTTTAGCTCCATGATGTTTTCAGTAATTCCTTCGGTTTGTTTCAATGCTTGTATTATCATGTAGTGTTCTCTTCTCCTTTCTAGACAGTATAATTTTAAAAATTGCAGTCTTTCCCAGTAGTCAAGGTCCTTAACTTCTTCTATTCAAGCAGTAAAGGACCTTTTGTATACTCTCAATTTGTGCAATATCCTTTCGGTAGTGTGGGTACCATATCACATTGCAGTACTCGAGTGTACTATGTACATAAGTTTTGTACATCATAAATATGTGTTCAGCTTTTCTTGTTTTAAAGTGTCTGAATAGCATTCCCATTTTTGCTTTACATTTAGCCAACAGTGTTGCTATTTGGTCGTTGCATACTACATTCCTGTTTAACATTACACCAGGGTCCTTAATTGCTACCTTGTTTGTGATTGTCTCGTTATTAGGTCCCCTGTATGCATATACCATTCTTTCTCTGTTTCCATAATTTATTGATTCAAACTTATTGGAGTTAAATACCATCCTCTTTATCTCCGCCCATTCATATATATTTTTTAGATCTCTTTTTAATGAGTTCCTATCTTCATCACAAGTAATTTCTCCACTTATTCTTGTGTCATCGGCGAAACTTCTCACTACAGAGTCTTTAACATTACAGTCTATGTCTGAGATCATAATAACAAACAGCAGTGCAGCTAATACCGTACCCTGTGGCACGACAGATATTACCTGAGCTTCATCTGATTTCTCGTCATTTGCAACCACTATGTGTTTTCTGTTTTATAGGAATTCTTTTATCAATTTTCCTATCTTTCCCTTAATATTATGCTTTCTCATTTTTTTTTCTCTAATATATTGGGGTCTACCTTGTCAAAAGCTTTTGCAAAATCTAGATATACCACATCTGTGTCTTTTTCATTTATTACATTTTTATATGTTTTCATAGTGTGCTATCAGTTGGGTTTGTGTACTTTTTCCGGGCACAAAACCGTGTTGACCTACATTAAACAAATTATTTTTAACCAAATGATTCATTATTTTCTTTTTTATTACCCTTTCATACACTTTCATAATATGTGATGTTAGAATAACTGATCTATAATTGCTTGCCTCTAGTCTTGATCCACTTTTGAAAATAGGGGTTATATATGCTAATTTATGTTTAACATATAACTCGCTCATATCTACACTTTGTCTTAGCAGTATTGTAAGCGGCTTTGCAATAGTGTGTGCAGTATTTTTTTTTTTTAATTGTTGGAACTCCAATGGCCCGGCCGCTGATCCATTTTTAATTTTGCATATAGCCTGCACAATATCTGCTTCATTAATATCTATATCCGTTATATATTCACTATTTTCTTCTCTCATTTCTGTTTCATTATTCTCATTCGAAATTCTTGGCGTGAATTCACTCTTGTATTTTTCTGCTAATATATTGCATATTTCCTTTTTTATTTGTTGACCGTCCTTCAATTTTTAGAGGGCCTATTTCTAATCTCCCTTTATTCATCTTTTTTGCATAGGAGTAAAGTACTTTGGGGTTTTTCTTGATATTTTCAAGTGTCCTTTCTTCTAAGTTCCTTTTTTTCATTTTCTTTCGATCGTATAATCTTTTTCTGCATTTTCTATCTTAGTTTTTATTGCCATCATTTCCCATACATTTATTTCTTTTGCAAGATTTTTCTTCCACTCCCTAATTTTCTGAAATAAGATCCTTCTGTCTCTTGGTATGCATGTTTGATGTTAATTTTTTTCAGTACATATTTTTCAGCAATTTTATCCAGTATTTTGTATAATATATCCGTATTTACCAGCATATCTCTTACGAATACATTTTTCCAATCTTTGTTCAATTCTTCATTTATTTCTGACCATTTTATATTCTTACTATAGAAATTATATTTTCCATACCCTTCCCATCGTTTTTTGCTTTGTTTTTTTCTGCGTTCACTTGCTTTGGAATGGACTATTGATTCGATAACATTGTGGTCTGAAATTCCCGTGTTATACACTATTATCTGTTTAACATAATTCACCTCATTCACAAATACTTAATCTAGGACATTGTCCTTTCTTGTTGGAATGTGGTTTATTTGTTGCATATCATGTTCTAATAGCATATCTTGAACCTTTTGAACTGTCTCAGATCTTCTGTGCTACTATTACTCTCTTTTTTTATATGTATATATACAACCACTTTCTTCTATTCGTTCATTCCAATCTACGAAATGAAAGTTAAAATCTCCGGATAAGAGTATATTCAAGTCTTTATGGTTTCTACCTATATCATCTATATTTCTTTATTATTATGTCAAACTCCTTAGTATTTGGGGGTCTGTAGACTACAATATTCACTAACTTTTCATATTCAAATTCTACCGCAATCAATTCACATTTTGTGTTGCTGTATTTTTCACAGACTTTTCCGTGATTTATGTCTCTTCCAGTAACAAGGAGAAAGCCATGGATATCAAATGATACTTGAGATACTATAAAAAAGAGAAAAAAACATATATTGATTGTTAAAAGTTTTCGAAGAAGTAATGAAAATTACAAGGTAGAGCATGGTAAGTATTCCAGTATTGACAGTGAGGTCAAAAGAAAAGCCAGGAATGACTGGAGATAACATCTAGACAGTGAAGCAGATGAGGCTGACAAAGCTATGAATTCAGGAAGTGGCTAGTGTAAGAGTTGCTCAAAGAATTATTAATGAAACCTCGATTGGAGCAAAGAAGAAGAAGCATATATCCTTCAAAAGGAGAGATGGCTCTGTTATAGCAACAGGAGATGAAGAAAGACAACTTTAGATGGAACAGTCTAGTGAGTTTATGAATAGGATATATGAAAGGAATAATTCTATTGATATACCTGAAGCTGATGAATACCTTGATGTGCCCTTGAATGAATTCAGTGTGTTTGAAGTCGAATATATCATCAAAAAAGCCCCAGGATACGATGGAATAACTGCCGAGAATATACCAACCGAAAATGAAGTGACCCCCAGACTACTTATAAGTCTATTTTGTAGAATGAATCATGAAGAGGCAAACCCTGATGAATGGGAGTTATGAGTGTTGGTGAAAATAGCAAAAAATAATAAAAGGAGACCAGACTTACGTCAGTTATTATGAAAATATATAGTATGCTTATTCTAAAGAGACTGGAGAGAAAGATTGATGAAAAGCTCAGAGCTGAACAAGTAGGATTGAGAAAAGGTAGAACTTTCACTAACCAAATTTTTATTTTGAGACATGTACAGGAATGCGTAAAATATAGAAATCCCCATTTGATATAATTTGTGGACTATGAAAAAGTCTTTGATAGTGTGCACTAGCCTATTTTGTGGAGAGTCCTGCTTTATTATGGAATTCCTCTTATTATGTAAATTTGACTAAGTCTGTTCATGAGCATAGCAAGTGCAAAGTTAATGTTAATGAAGTCTTATCAAATTAATTTCCAGTGGACAGCGGAGTACTCCAAGGAAATGTGTTACCTATGTTGTTTATCCTCCTCATGGATTTTGTAATGTGTAGAAAAGTCAGAGATGGTGCAGAAAGATTGAACTGTATTGGTGATAGGAATTTAGCCGACCTAGAGTATGCTGATGATGCTGTCCTTGTTAGCAGAACACCACAGGATTTGCAATGCTTGTTTACCAGAGTGCATGAAATATCACACGAGGTTTTTCTAAAGATAAATAGAAGTAAGACTGAGATTATATCTGGCTTAGTTTTATATATATAGACATTATACTCTTTTTGTTTTCATCAAATTATTCATCCATTAAGAATATTTCATAGATTACAAAGTTACGATTTTCTTATATACTATCCGATGACATCGTTTCATGAATAAATATTACGTAAAAATATAAATAAAATCATGACACATTTTCAGCAGCAAATACTAAACCAATAATAATCATCAGTTAAAGAAAAACATAAGTCCCGGATCACCATTCCTTAGAAATTTGTGATAAGCAAGATTAAAAGTTCACTTGTTAATCTAACTCGGCCCCCTCACAACCATCACCACTAAAAAAAATCTTAGTTGGGTTAGATTAAAAAAAAAAATTGGGGTGAAATTTGTTCATTAGACATTAGATGTTTATTCATAACCATAATTAAATGTTTTGTTTCCATCGAAGTAATGAAATCGTAGTAAACGAAACATTGACATTCACTTTAGTGTATTTCTCTCCGCCCAATGTCCGAAGTAACCAGGAATCATTATTCTAAACATTTCAGATATTTGAAACATTAGGTTTGATCCAAAGTAATTGGTGGTTTTTCAAAGAAAGGGTATTGGAAAAAAAAAACACAAGAAAAGCCTACGAGATGAACAGAAAATAAAAACAATCATATTCATTTCCAGTCCTACACACCTGCTGTCTCAATTCAAATCTTCTATCATCTTTTTAACTACCCTTATGGTTCACTAAACACAAATATCTATCTGCAAATCATAAGGTCATAGAGTATTCCCCATTGATAATTATTCCTACATTTTCCCAATATGAATTTCTTTTAAATTTTAGACATGATATTAATAATTTAAGAATAACTGCTTTCTCAATCAGAATTTTCTTATTATCTTTTTGCATTTTTGGGATTTATGTACCTCACCTATCGATTCATCAATTCCTCGTCTTTAAAAGGATTTCATTACTCCTGATGATTTGAGAGAATCAAAAGCTTTCTCATAGTCTATAAATGCCATACATAGTGTTTTGTAATATTCTGTTGATTTTCCAATTTACTGGTTAATTACAAAGATATGCTCAGTTGATGAATACTCACTTGTAAAGCCTTCCTGTTCTCTAGGTTGATTGAAGTCTAGCTGACTTTCTGTTCGGCTTAATATGATTTTTTGTTAATATTTTATATACTATGGAGAGTTAACTTATTGGGCCGGTAATTTTTGAAGTCTTTTGTTTCTCTCTTTTGGTGAATTAGTATTATGATAAAGTTTTTTTCCAATTTGTTAGGTATAGAGCAATCTTGCAGTAAGTTTGTGTAAAGTTCAGCCGGTTTTACCACTATGATGCCTCGTCCATCTATTATTAAATCTATGGTTGGTCCATCTTCTCCTGCTGCTTTGCCCCTTTTCATACCTTTTAATGCTTTCTTTACTCTTCGTTAGGTTACTTTCGGTACTGTCTCAGGTATTTATATGTTTCTATTGGAAAAAATATTAATTATATCACTATTATATGGCATTGTATAGAAATCCTTTGTAATTTTTATCGCTATTGTTGATAATATTTCCATTATCATCCTTTAAAGCAAACACCTGTTGATGTTCTGTCCCAAGTCTTATTTTTATCAATTTAAAGTTCTTCTTTTCTTTAGTGTCTCCTCAATTTTGGTCTGATTATGTTTATTGTTTGATATTGCTGCTAACTCTATTTCATCTCATTTGAATGTTACCGCCATTTCCGTTCTTTTCTTTATTAGGTTTTTGGTCCTTTCCGATAGCTTTCCTTGATCTTGTTTTGGAACTTTCCCACATATATCATGAGCTGATTCCAATACAAATATAGTTAAATTACTGCTCATTTCTTCTTTATTTCCTTCCATTTCCTCATGTAGCTGGGGTTACTTATTTTGCATTACCATCAAATTTTCTTTTTATCACATGAGTGGTTATTTTCTTATTTAAAATTAGTTTTTATCTTTCTCTCCTTAGAAGTAAATTTTCCTTTTTTTTTTTGGCTTCAGAACCATTCTATGATCGCTTTACTTCAATTTGTTTAAAACTGCGACATATTTACATAAAGTAACTTTTCCCTGCGAATAAGACCTATTTGATTTTTGTTTCTCTATTTGGGCTTCTCCATGTATGTTTTCTATTTACCTTTTTATAAACGTTTTCATGATTTTGGAATTTTTTTCTCTCTGCAAATTGTACAAGCAGGTCTCCTCTCTTTTCTTTTGCCTACTCCAAATTTATCTACTGCTCAATCTGCTCTCTTCCTTTGATCTACTTTAGCATTGAAGACAAATGTAAATTGAGTTTTATTTTTTTTATATACATTTCGAGATTTTCATAAAAGAAAAGTTTCTATTTCTTCCTCTGTATGGGATGTTATTACATACGTATGATTGATCGTCACTTTATAGTTCTTATTTAGTTTAATAATCAACCCTGCGATTCTATTACCTGTACAACTCAATTTTCTTTGATCTTTTCATATTCTCTAAAGCAAAGTATATAACCCTCTTTTAACTTTACACAAGATTCCACATTTCTTCTAATTTCACCTAATCCTCTTACATCCTAATTTTTTTATTTCAGCTCTGCTAGTAACACAGTAAGACCTTTTTCCCTAGACAGGGTACTGACGTTGTATGTTGGAAAGTTCAATTTTCAAAAGTGGCCTGTTCTAGTCCAGAGATATTTAGCAGCCCCTGTAGTGGATTATAGCCGGCCGGCACCTTGGCCAGTTGTTCCACTGCCACTGGGGACTAGGAGTCGAGACCGGGATGTGATAAATATATCCGTATTTAGGCCATTTTTTCATCACCACGTCTACTGATGTTGATTGGTGATGATGGGACATTTGAGTATGATTGCTCATAGCAAACCAACCTAGTATAGGTGTCCTAACTAGTATAGCAAAGGTCTATATATGTTAGGTCTGGTCACGGACGGGGATTAAGCCAATAGAGCCTGCGGAGTGACGTATGTTGGTGGCTTAGTTCGCCAATCACCTGGGTGAAGCGGAGTCAGTCCATACCTGTTAATCATTTGGGTCATCTAATTTCCTCTCTTATCTCCACGAAAAAAAAAATATGTAATGCCTGAAGAATGTGTTGTTTTTGGTTGTTATAGTAGTGGGAAATATGATAAAGATATCTCTGTATATCGCTTCCCAAAAAATAAAAAACTTCAAAAGAAATGAATACATCTCTGTCGCAGCGAATTAGAACTTGCCTTTTACAGAGGGATGTTCCTTTACCTGAAAACCAACATGATTTAGATAAAGTGTGTGATGATGGAACTTTATTACCGTGTTCACTGTACAACAAGGAACATAAAGAACCCTCTGAACCCGGAGGAAATTACAGTATATGACACTATGAAAGGGAACTTTCAGCGATGACACTTCCAGCCTTCGATGATATCGAGGAAGAACATTCTCAAGACATGCCCTTTCATGAGGCTATGAAAAATAGGTTATATTGTAATGAAATTCCTCTAGTAACAGTTGTTAGGAACAGTACTTGATTCAGAGGAAAGGACATGGATAGAAGAGATTTCTAAATCCCAAGGAGCACTTGTTTATCCCAGTGAAAAATAACTTAATAAACAATAAGAAAAGATGGAGAGGTTGTTTGAGTTCCGCCATGGGGAGACAGTATTAAAGACTAGTATGGAACCATTTAGAAAATTTTGAATGATGTTAAAAGTTTTGTTGATTTATAAGAAGAGGTAATAGATTATTATGTCTACTCTGGGCCGATTTTCAAGACTACAGGTTCTAAAGAGAAAGGTTTAAGGGTTAAAAATAGCAAAAGTTTTAAGGTAATGTGAACAAAATACAAGAGAAGTTTGTATTATTAGATATTGGTGCCCTTATATTGTATATTTATCACATATATACCTTATGCGCGAAGTTTTCTATATCACTTTATAATTTCCATTTAAATGAATATCTGGGCTTATTAATTCCCAAGCTGTAATGTTTAACTATTGGTGATTAATTATTCTAAGGAATTTGGATAAATTAATTTTCAGTCGAGCATTTCTTTATTTCCCAATAGAAATAAAAACACAATTCTAAGACGGCATTCTAAAAAACAATGAACAAGGAAATTATCTCTCTCTCTCTCTCTCTCTCTCTCTCTCTCTCTCTCTCTCTCTCTCTCTCTCTCTCTCTCTCTCTCATTCACACACACAGAAGTAAAATGAAACTGAAGTCGAGGAAAAGGATTGAGATATATTGTAATTTTTCCTTACTGGTAATGACTTTAAGGTTTTCTGATGATTTGTCAAAGAACTTTATCTCTTCACACCTACTTGTGAAGCCATTAAATGCCGGTACAGATGAAAAAAAAAAAAAAAAAAGGATTCCCTATGGAGTATTGGAAAATCGGGGCTGGTATGAAATTTTGAATTTCCTATGATCTGATTACCTTTTGGTCTTTCAGAGACATGCTAATCCGTCTGTTACTAGACCAGGTAAAAGAAACTCCATCTACGAAAGCCAAGAAACCCAAATCTGTATGTAATAATATAATTTCATTACACAGGAGAGGAAAATAGAGAGATAAGTATTTCATTCCCATATAGGTTAATGGCAGCATGTATCCGAGATGCCGCCAGATGACGTCAGCGCTTGACCGCAGGTCGGTGCTTGACCAGACCTCACATATATAGACCTTGAGTATAGCTTTCCTGATTATGGCGATGCGCAAACCTTTTTATTTCATAAAGGTATCTCTACAAAGAAAGCGATATATATATATATATATATATATATATATATATATATATATATATATATATATATATATATATATATATATATATATACTGTATATATATATATAAATATATATATATATATATATATATATATATATATATATATATATATATATATATATATATATATATATATATATATATTTATATATATATATATATATATATATATATATATATATATATATATATATATATATATATATATATAGAACATAAGTGTAATGATAGTGCATTGTTGATAGCCATATGTCTTCTTTATTACCGCATATCTCAAAAACAATTCTTGTTATACTTTCTTCTAACATCGTTTGAAAGGTGTAGAAAAATAAGAGATCTATAATGAAAGTCTTGAATGTAATTTGAAGAATCCTTTCAAAACGTTTCTACTGAGCAAAAGCTTCCAAGTCATCCCTTTCTATTGATATCAGCTTAATACCGGATGCTGGAAAGCCATCACCTGCCATCCATGAGGGGACAACTCCACTTTGCAGTAGTCTGCAGGCATATTCCGGAAGGGGAAAACAATCTAATGATTTTGCGGGAAGGGGAAAGGAGTTTCAGGTGAAATGCTTCAGAGAATTCGCTTCAGGAATTCAAATGTATTTATCCTAAGATTTCAAAGTTTGTCTCCCTTCGATTCGTGCTTAATGGAAGTTAAAATCTTAACTGAGAAATTCTCCTGCGGCGTTTATTAAGTAATGTCTTATCCGGCGAAATCTGAAGGTAATTTCCTGTTCAGCTTTATAGCGTCAGATTGAATGGTTTTTATAAGTTTAAAGATGTCATTCGAAATGAAAAAATTCTATTATTTCCATGCAATATTTTTACACTCCGACGAATTGTACATTTATTTGACTATCATAAACGATATGAAATACTTTAAACTGTAATTTGAAATTTTTTTTTTTTTATTCTCTTACAACTTTTCATGTAGGCCTACTTATATTTTGTTTTATTTCAGAATTAGTAAAAAAAAAATAATAACATTATCTTGCAAAGACAGTTAGCTTCTCCATACACCAATAAGCAATTTTTCTTTTCAGAAAAGACATTAGCAAAGCAAAGTTACCTTCTCAGATATATTTATGCAAAAAAATAAATAAATGAATAAATAAAAAAAAAAGAGCCGAATAGTTTATATTTTTGTTTTCTTAGTTCTTCAGTCTCAACAAAAATACAGTATTATGAAACAAAGACCAACAGATATATTTTTCGATATATAAAAAAGGCCAGTATTTATGAAAGCCACCAATTTCTCAATTCTGGAGTTTCTCATCCATAGATAGGATGCCAGTCATAATTGCTTTTTGTTTAATATGAGAATACGTTTCCTTCATTGGTGACAAGATTGCAAGTAATTACTTCCGTTCTATCCTCACGATTTCTTTCAAAGTGACAAGATCTCATGTAAGTAATAATTTTTCTATATTGTACTCACGATATATTTTTTACTAGCAAATTCGCGAGGGATTTTGTATTAAGTTTTATTCTAATCATATATTTGTTATTGACAAGATCGCACGTGGTTATTGTAAATATGTTTATCCTAACGAATTATTCATTAGAGACACAAGTTGTTATTAAATATTTTCCTCACAATTTATTTATTACTAACAAGATCGCAAGCGATTATTCTTATTACCTTTTATCCTCATAATTCATCTATTATTGACAAGTTCGGAACTATTTATTGTTATCACCTTATTACCTTCAAAACGTAGGAGCACTGGGATGGTTACATAAAATTTGGTTCAATGATCAAGCGCTAGGGTTGGATAGGCAATTCACCGTTGATTTGTAAAATATCTAAAACCCCTCAGCTTCAATTTCTTAGTCTTTACAAAGTTTTACCTTTAAATTCCTTCTGCTTTCGCATTTAGGGAAGCAACTGAAAGAAACAGCTTCGCTTCAGCCACCGTCACGTGTTCCATTAAAACTTTTTCTTTTCCTTCTCGAATTCTGTATAAGAATAAAAAAAGTTTTCAAATGGAAATTGATGGAGGCTCTTGAGGATGTAGTTCCTCACGATATCCTTCATTGCCAAAGAATAATATTACTTGATTTGATTTCAGAAAATCAGTATTAACTTTTTCCTTTGACATGATATTACTGTTCGGCAGTTCATTTAGAGAATTCCTTATTTAATTTCCCTCTCGAATAATTTCTATCTTATTACGAATCTTAGATTGGTTTAAATAAATTAATTTTTCTATGAATATTCATATCGTTTGCTACATTTTTTATCTTATAATAATCATCACTGGAATGCAGAAGAATGATAACAATATGGAGATTGATGATCAAGGTTTGGAAGAAGCCAATGATGAATTGGATCTACGTGATGGAAACAAAATCAAGTTGAAGTAAATGAAATTAAGCTAAGAAAAATTGCGGGTATAAACGTATAGTAACACTAAATACATAAGTGTACAAGTCACATCTGAGGCCTTTGATCTGCATTGGGCCTACAACGGTTGTGTGTGTGTGTGTGTGTGTGTGTGTGTGTGTGTGTGTGTAGAGATAAAGCTGTGGAAGAGTTTTTTTCACGATAGCTTCATCATCGATCCACCAGGTGAAGGTTTTATTTGGAGGCAAATGTTGCTTTCTTTGGTCGTCTTTCTTAACTTCAATGTTGCGTTTATAGTTGCATGTGCGAGTGTGTGATTGTTTACATTTGTCGAATAGATGTTTCTTGCCTGTTATTCCACCAAAGTTCATAGGGGAATTAATGGGTAAGTCATAACACACCGAGTCTTTATTATACAAATTGTTTTCAAAATCATATTTTGCTTGTATTGTCAAAAAATCTAAAGTAAACCATAGTTTGGGGGAGACTCGGTTACTAAAACCAAATTACTGCACCGGCCGGAATTTCGTAACTAAATTTATTAACATTTAAAAAACAAAGCGTTATCACTATCACTTCTTGTTGAAACGTTTGTTCACCCATCTATATAAATGTTATCAAATAATTCATCCTGACACAAAATATTCATGGTGCTTTCCATAAATGATTATTGATGCTCCTGTCAACGACGGAATTACGAAGCATATGCATTGTTGAATATTGAAAATTACCCTTTAAATTCTATAACACTTCGGCAGCATTCATTCTCTAAAAGCGAATCTTAACAGATTTATCTGTTGTAACTTTTGAAATGACAACTGCAATTCAAAGGCAACGAGTGTAGGTAATTCATTGGGTTCCGTAATAAAAACGATGAGAGTCAGGTATGAACGCTTGAATGACATTGTAATATTTACATCACAGATGTTTCGATTATACAGTTGATTTAAATATTAGATGCTTATAGAAATGCATTGATTCGAACATTCTTTTGAAATTGGGTTATTTCATTTCATTTTCCTTTTTTTTAGTATCAGATTTGTTGCAATAGCCAAATTAGCAATTTCATATGCAAAGCAATCATATGGAAATAAATATAGGATAGTGCTGTTATTTGCTTAAAAGAGTATGTGCTCTCTTTCTCTCTAGTAGTTTAATTTCAATCGAATTAATATTGCCACTATTGAATGAATAATTATGTATGGTAGCAGTTGACCTCGACGGGTTGCAGCCTATTGTGGGCAGAGAGAGAGAGAGAGAGAGAGAGAGAGAGAGAGAGAGAGAGAGAGAGAGAGAGAGAGAGAGAGATTCCTATAAGCTTTTAAACTTTTTATTTTGAAAATGAGAGTCTCTCATACAAAATAATCACAACATTAATAGTGTAACATTAATTGGATATTAGTGTGGCCGGTTATATGTATGTTTATGAATGAAAACCATTTCATTACTGATTAGTGAGAAATAAAAAATCCTGCTAAATATTATTGTAAAGGGGTTACTATTAGATATATATTCTTATTTGAAAAGGACGACCATCACATATCTGTCTCAAGAAAAGGGAAAATTGAGGGGAAGGAAAGTGGAATGTCTTTCCGTTGCAAAAAAAAAGAATAAGGAAAAGTTATATAACGAAAATCGTTGTCCCACTGCTTCCTCTTGGCGGAGATACAAGAGAGTGAATGATGACAAGGCGTCCTAACCGGGCAAAATATGGGGCAGTCGAAAACGATCCCTCGACACCAACTACGGAAATGGCCTGAAAATGGTCAGGTAACGGTGGAATGAACAACAGAAGTAATTTGAGTTGAGTGTTTTTCAGTGAGGAACAATATATTGTTGTTGCTTTTCTTCATACTCGTAATGTTTGTTAGTTTACTAATCTATTTTAAAGCTTTATTTGTATTTATGCTGATCAGATTTATCAGCTAAGTACACACTGTATTTAAAACCACTAAAGTATATATACCGTAATAAACCTAGAAAAAATGAGAGAGAGAGAGAGAGAGAGAGAGAGAGAGAGAGAGAGAGAGAGAGAGAGAGAGAGAGAGAGAGAGAGAGAGAGAATCCCTAGATATTGCAAAAGAATCAAGCAAAACAATAGAAGACTATGGACTGACGAACTAAGAAAGTTTGTTGGCGCGGATTAGCATGTCTGAAGCCTTTGTTCGGCAGATGATCATCCTCATCATCATCCTCTCTCCCCACGCCCAGGTGATTTTTTATATATATATATATATATATATATATATATATATATATATATATATATATATATATTATATATATATATATATATATATATATATATATATATATATATATATATATATATATATATATATATATATATATATATATAAATACACACACACACACACACACACACATATATATATATATATATATATATATATATATATATATATATATATATATATATATATATATATATATATAAATATACATATATATATATATATATATATATATATATATATATATATATATATATATATATATATATACTGTATATATATACATATACAGTATATGTATATATATATATATATATATATATATATATATATATATATATACAGTGTTTATATACATATATATATATATATATAAATATAAATATATATATATATATATATATATATATATATATATATATATATATATATATATATATACTGTATATATACATATATATATGTATATATATATATATATATATATATATATATATATATATATATATATATATATATATATATATATATATATATATATATATATATATATATATATATATATATATATATATATATATATATATATATATATATATATATATATATATATATATATATATATATATATATATATATATTATACAATTTATGAGGGACAATTAACTCTTTGATATCCTAATTCCATATTGATTACATTTTATCCCCACTTTCATATCTTACTATTTTACAAGGATTGTGTCGTGATCTAAATTTCCCTCCTATTTCCTTTGTACTTCAAATCTGAGCAAATATTCCTCATGCAATCAATGGCTCCTGATAAAAGATAAAAAAGAGAGTGAAATATTATTCAAAAATACCTTTTTTTCAAACTTCACACGAAATTTCCAAAATATCAGATAACGCACTTGATTTTCTTTTGAACTTAATGTTGGACGTTTATATATATTTTATCTACACTCAGAGTTGCCGGAATTTTCCAAATGCCACTTTTTTAATCATTGGAATTTTTTGTTTTTGAAAGAATGAGTAAAAAAAATATGAAAGCTGTTATACATTTAAGAAAATATCTAGTAGAATTATTTAAAAGTTTTCTGCAAAAAAAATAAAAAAATGGTCATGGCCACTACATGTATCATTAAAACCTGGACCAAAATTAAATGTTATAGAAACTTTTTCTGAAACATTTCTTTAGTACTTTAGCTGGATATGACCTGGTGCAATTTGACTAAGTTATTGGAAAGCATTGAAAGCTCTCTATCCCTCCAGCCCATTTTCCACCTACTGTTTGACGAGTTTCTAAAATATTGATAAAACTTTGATAAAACGGCAGAGGATATATTTTCAATTAAATAGAGCACATTTATTCAAATGAATCACCTTTCTCCTATTCCATTCATGGTTTCTCTTATGTTTTTTTTTTTTTTTTTTTTTTTTTTTTTCTTTATTTCATGTGTATACTATTTCGGTCTTTTGCTTGTTAATGATTATTTTATAGATGCATAGTCATTAAACACTTAATAATGATAATAATGTTTATTGGACAAAAAATATCTACGTACAAAAGGTTTACAACAAAGACTCAGTCTAAGCCTATGTGGAGCAGAGCTCCTCGGAGAATAATACAACTACACTTAAAAATAAATCGTAATTTTAATGGGAAATTCTCCGTGAAAAAATACGGATCTCAGCCGTATTTCAGTAAAATAAAAGTGACCGTAATTCTACCTCACTTTGTTATCATCTATTACAGGTAACTGACTGTAATATCACGCCTTTGCGTTAATATGTCCGTTTTTATAACGGTAAATACCTGGCAACTTTTATACCAGGATTTTTTACATTTTATTCACGGCAAATATTCAAGTGTAAGATTATAGCATCAAATAAGAAAAAAATATACACATATACAGTATATATATATATATATATATATATATATATATATATATATATATATATATATATATATATATATATATATATATACCTACATATACCCATATATATATATATATATATATATATATATATATATATATATATATATATATATATATACATACACAAACACACACACATGCATATATATATATATATATTCAAAAACATATATATACATACATACACATATAAATACATATACATAGGATTAAAAGCCTTAAAAACAAAATGGAAAATAATATTTATATAATAAAGAAAAGTGGTATATGTAACTTAGAAATTGTAAATATTAAGAAAAGATTCAGTAAAAAAAAAAATAGTTTTACATATTAAGAAAAGATAAAGTAAAAAAATAGTTTTACAAAGAGAATATCCTAAAAAAATATATTGATATTTACATTATGGTTAAGTACGCAGGTATAAATATTTACAAAAAGAGAGCTTCAGGACCCAGATAAAAAGAGGTTTATGATCGAAAAATAAGCAATGCCTTTAGACAAGTGGGCAAAGTATTCTAATGTTTAATACCTTGATATAGATATAATTGCTCGAATCTGTAAACACGTATCATGGGAAGAGTCAAGTTTGCGTTTCTTGTTCCATGTGAGCGAAATGATTGTTCCTGAATTATTTTTGGTCTTAGATCCAAAAATTTCTGCAATATAAGTGTTTGAAATATCATATTCATTAAGTAGAGCTAAGAAATCACTGGAGCTTATGATTCTTACGCCTTTCTTGAGTTACAAGGAATGATTGCAGAACGTTTCTACTACTACTCCCCCACGCCATATTATTATTATTATTATTATTATTATTATTATTATTATTATTATTATTATTATTATTATTATTATTATTATTATTATTATTATTATGAGCCAAGTTACAACCATAGTTGGAAAAGCAGGAAGCTATAAGCCCAAGGGATCCAACAGGGAGAATTAGCCCAGTGAGAAAAGGAAATAAGGAAATAAATAAACGATATAAGAGACAAAGAACATTCATAGTTAAATATTTTTTAAAATAACAACGTATAAACAGATATTTCTTATATAAACAATAAAAATACTCATGTCAGCTTATTCAACATGAAAAAAATTGCTGTAAGTTTGAACTTTTGAAGTTCCACCGATTCCACTACCCTATTAGGAAGAGCATTCCACAACTTGGTCACAGCTGGAGTAGAGCTTCTAGAATACTGTGTAGTATTGAACCTCGTGATGGTGAGGGTCTGACTATTAAAATTAACTGCATGCCTAGTATTACAAATAGATAGAACTGTCCTGGAAAATCTGAATGAAAAGGATGGTCAAAATTATAAAAAAAAATTCTTACGCAACATGCATAACAAACTAATTGAACGACGGTGCCAGGGATTAATATCTAGATAAAGAATAAGAAATTTAATAGTCCGTAAGTTCCTGTCCAACAAATTAGGATGAGAGTCAGCAGCTAATGAGCACACAGGGGAACAATACTCAAAACAAGGTAGTATGAAAGAATGAAAACATTTCTTCAGAATAGATTCATCACCGAAAATCTTAAAAGACTTCCTTAATGAGCCAATTTTTGAGGGAAATTGATTAAGACAAAGACCTGATGTGTTGGTCAAAAGAAAATCTGCTGTCGAGAATCACACCTAAAATCTTAAAAGAGTCATACAGAGTTAAAGAAACATTATCAATACTGAGTTCTGGATGTTGAGGAGTCACCATCCTTGAACTAATTACAATCATATTTAGAATTTTGTTAGGATTCTACGTAATATCCCAAAATTTGGCCATGCACTAATTTTAGGTAGATCTTCATTAAGGGACTGAGCAACCCCAGATCAAACATTCAGGAGATGGAATTGATGCAAAGAGAGTAGCATCATCAGCATGTGCAACAAGATTGTCATTCAGGGCAAACCACATATCACATGTATATGGTATGAAGAGTAATGGGCCAATACCACTTCCCTGAGGAACGTTAGATATCACATTCCTATACTCCCTATGGTGCCCATCAACAACAACTCATTGCGATCTTTTATGCACTAACTTCAAGGCCAACCATACAAAATTCCTGGCCAAAATCAAAGGATTTTTGTCTCCTATTAGAGATTGTAAGAAGGGCATCATAGGTTCCAAGGCCTTTATGAAAACCAAATTGCAAGTTAGGGAACACATAATTACCTTCAGCAAACCTATTAAGACGTTTTGCCATGAGACGTTCAAAAACTTTATAGATAATATTGGAGTTATGGAAATTGGGCAGTAATCAGTTGGATTTGAGCTACTATAAACAGATTTACTTAGTTGAGTAACAATACCCAATCTCCAACAAGTGCTAAAATCTCCTCTTTTTAACTAACTGGCGCAAAATAACAGATAACTCATAAATCAGCAGTCTTCATGAAAAAAAAAAAAAAAAAAAAAAAAAAAAACAAAGGAAAAATACCTCAGGATAACAGGTATGAGGAATTTTGAGTTTCTCATTACTCTGCTTGCTGTCAAACACATCAGCCAAATGGGTTGCTTTTTTCTTTGGACAGTGAGTGACAGAGCCATCTTGTTTAAGTAAAGAAAGAACTGTGTTATCTACACCAAAGAGTGCAGATTTAAGGATAGTCCACCACTAATTCTCCTGCGTTTGACCAGAAAGGGTTTCTTTTATTGTAAAATTGTATGGATTTTTAGTTGAATCATAAAAACTCTGAGCAAGATCTTTAATCTGAGTATATCTGTTCTAGGTCATATATGATCTGTTACCCTTCCAAAGATGATAGACCTCCTGCTTCTCCAAATAAGCTCGTCTTCAATTATCATTGAACCATGGTTTGTCCTTCACTTAGTACCATAGCACACGAGAAGCGATACGCCTTTCCATTATGTTGACTAGATCCTCCTTCAAAGGGAAAACAGGATCAACACTACTATACAATTGTGACCAATTCAAGCATAAAAATCGTGCAGATTCCTATTCTATTCTACTTAGGAATTTATATAAATCTTATACAAGTATGAAACATCAGAGGCAGGCTGCTCAGTCTTCACTACAAATGAAATCAAGGCATGATCAGATGTCCCAGCAGTTATTCAGGTGATGAGATACCAACAAGTGGTAAAATTATCTGATAATATATAAGGGGGAATACTCTTTTAATCTATATACGATACCCATGACCTTGGAAATTATATCAAATGTCATATCAACATACTGAAAGTATTACCCCTAATATATTACCACTTGACTTTTGGTCATGAGTGTGATTTTCTATAGCAACCATTATACTATATGAAACTGTAGCAAAGAAAAGACTATGAAATATATCGTTTGTTTCATTCAAAGTATCATATTCGCTGTTAGCTAGTTTTTTATATGAGTTAAATACTTGGTTAGCGTATCACAGAGGGAGAAGATGTCTTTTTGGCTAAAATGAAGCAGAGTGCCATAAGTAAAGATTATGGAGCTTAAACTACCAACTTATCGAGGTAGATCACTGATATGGGGGAGGAAAAATAACGGGCCTAGGACTGATCCCTGGGGAACACCTACTTTGACATCCATACCCTCTGAAATATCCCCATTGAAGGTCATAAATTGTTTTCTACTTGCTGGATAGGATTTTAGTAAGAGCACGGTCCAGATATATATAGACCTTGAGTAAGAGTAACAGATTTCCACGTATACTACAATGCTCGAGTTTCTCAAGTAGCACGTTGATTTCTCTAAATTTTCTCTTTTTATTTGTACGTTGAAGCCAGTAAAAGTAACACCGAAACCTACTTATCTTGATATGATGTACTGTGTACCAACCATGTGTCACACAATTATACATAATTATTTTGTATATATTATGCTTGTATCTGCGCTCTTCCCTCGCACTAAAAAGAACCTGAATGATCATGTCTCCGGTTTTGCTCTGTAATATTGTCTGTCTCTCGAACATGTTATGTCCTGTTGCCTTGAGGTTTTGTATATAAAGGAGAGTGTTCCTTAATAAACAACTCAGTCTATTGCATCCTGCCTTTGAGTTCACAACCTTCTCTCGGCCCGTCACATTGGTGACCCCGGATGTCGACTCGCTCCCACCGTCTTCCACCCCCACCCCCTCGCCCCTTCATCGTTGGTACTATGACGGACTCTACGGCAGTTGGTGCTGCGGCCGTTCCATTCAAACTTTCATCGTTTGCCAGCGCGCAGAAGTCCAGTTTCGTATCAGGGGCGTGACTCGCTCAACCACCAAAGCGGATTATGTTCTCGCGGCGATACCCGAGGACAACTTCCAAGAATTATCCGACTGGCTTTGTGAACAAGGAGACACCCCAATAGCGTATGACGCCCTCAAAACATACCTTCTGCAGCAGTACTTGCCATCGCCAGCCGCCCGTATAGCAAAGCTTTTTCAGCTCTCGCAACAACCGTTGGGGGACCAAAGGGCTTCGCTTGCCCTCAGGGAGATGACCAGTATCGCTCGCCTTCAACCTGCCGCAGATGGCTCTCCTCGTGAGGTGAACCTACTTCGTGCCCTTTGGATACGATGTTTACCCGAACCTGTACGCGCTGCCATACCGGATGTCGATAGTTTACCCATAAAGGACTTGATGACCAAAGTCGACGCCCTTATGGACAGACACTTCAAGACCTCCATCAACGCCTCCACCCCTGACGACGAAAATGCCTATTCAACGTCAACCGAAGCTGACATGAATGCCGTAGGACATACACGCCTACCCCGTGACGTGCCGAAGCGGCGACAAAGCCGCCCACCACACACCAATCGCTCGCGCCCCAACGAACGACTTCTACAGCCACTTACTACCTCCCATCCGCCGCAGTTTTGCTTCTACCACTTCAGATTCGTGGCAACCGCGAAGAAATGTGCCAAGGATTGTCAGTGGCCAAAAAACGTATAAGTAGGCCATCGCTTGTGGCGGTGGCCTCCCATGTTTCTAATCTTTTCTTTTTATAGGATGCAGGAACGGGCGTGCGATTTTTGGTAGACACGGGTGCTTGTCGTTCTCTTTTGCCAAGGAAACTCTTCAGGGCACGACGTAGTCTGTCTATATCTGCCGACGTCCGCTTGGTAGCTGCCAACGGATCTGCGATACCCACCTACGGTTACGAGAACCTCACATTATCGTTCGGAAACGGTAAATTCAATTGGAAGTTTCTCGTTGCTGACGTCACAATGCCAATCCTCGGTGCGGATTTCCTCTCTCATTTCCACCTTCTGGTCGATGTCGCCCACCGACGATTGGTCAATGCAGACTCGTACTTGTCGACACCTCTTCAACCCGCCCCCTCTAACCTCGCTCTCCACATCAGCGCACCCACGGATGCCTACGCCCACCTCCTCACGTCGTACCCGGAAGTTTTACGTCCAGAACTTCATCAAATGCCCACGGTTCCTGCCAAGCATGGTATTTATCACCATATCAAGACAACGGGGTCCCCAGTCTTCGCAAAATTCAGACGTCTGGCACCAGAACGATTGGCAGCCACCAAACAGACTTTCGCCGAAATGGAGGAAATGGGCCTTTGCCAAAAGGCCTCCAGCCCATGGTCGTCACCCTTACACATCGTTCTGAAGAAAGACGGCTCCCTCCGTCCGTGCGAGAATTACAGGCGCCTGAACATGCAAACAGCACCGGATCACTACCCCCTCCCAAACATTGCCGACGTGACCTCCTACCTGCACAAAGCGAAGGTTTTCTCTACGCTTGACCTCCTGAAGGGGTATTATCAGGTGCCTATGAACCCAGAAGACATCCCCAAGACCGCCATCACCACTCCGTTTGGTACATACACCTTCAATTACTACTGTTTTGGCCTTTGTAATTCTGGGACAACGTTTCAACGTCTCATGGATGGCATCTTAGGGGACCTCCCTTTCTGTGTATGTTATGTGGACGACATACTTGTGTTCTCCTCCTCAAAAGAGGAACACCTCCGTCACCTGCGCATCGTTCTCGACCGCCTGCAACAAAACGACCTTGTAGTCCGGTATGACAAGTGTACCTTTGGCGAACGAAGTGTCGTTCTTAGGGCCCGTATCACTCCTGAAGGAGTCCATCCCCTCCCTGAGAAGGTAGACGCCGTTCAGAACTTCCCCGCGCCCTCGACCGTCAAAGCTCTGCAGGAATTCTTGGGCATGATCAACTATTATCACCGTTTTCTGCCAGCCATTGCCGCCACTCTTGCTCCCCTGTACGCCTCCCTCAAGGGCAAGCCAAAGGACCTGAAGTGGGGTCCCCTTCAAGAAGCAGCCTTCTGCAATGCAAAGAAGGCCCTATCAACTGCTGCGGCTCTCACTTTTCCTATCCTACACGCCCCTCTCCTTCTCTCCACTGATGCCAGCGACGTCGCTATTGGTGCAGTACTCGAGCAGGTGGTCAAAGGCTCGCCCCGCCCATTGGCTTTTTTCAGCAGAAAACTGTCCAAGGCAGAATCGGGTTATTCTACCTTCGATCGAGAATTGCTGGCGGTGCACTTGGCTGTCCGTTACTTTCGCCATTTCTTAAAAGGTATGCCCTTCGTCATTCGCACAGACCACATGCCTCTGGTGCACGCCTTCACTCGATAGTTTGACGCCTGGTCCGCCCGTCAACGCCGACATCTCTCCGCCGTGGCTGAATACAATTGCACCCTTCAATACGTCCCTGGGAAAATGAATCCTATTGCCAATGCCCTGTCAAGAAACACGTTGGCTGAAGTTCAACTGGGATTGGATTACAACGTCCTGGCTGAAGCCCAACGACAGGATCCAGAGTATCAAGCTTGTACGACCTCCTGCACGTCCCTCCGTTGGGAAGACTTTCCCCTCGAAGACTCCAACACCACCCTCCTCTGTGACATCAGTACTGGTAGACCCCGACCTTGGATTCCTGCTCCCATGCGCCGACAGGTGTTTGATTTCATTCACGGTCTTTCACATCCCTCGTGCCGTTCTACTGCACAGCTGCTGAAGGCAAAGTTCACTTGGCACGGCATTTCTAAGGATGCTAAGGATTGGGTCCGCGCCTGTACTTCTTGCCAAACTTCCAAAGTACATCGACACACAGATTCAGGAGTGGGCACCTTTCCTCAACCTCAGCGTCGTTTTGCACACATTCACGTCGACGTTGTAGGCCCCCTACCCACATCACAAGGACAACGTTACCTGTTTACCGTCATCGACCGCTCCACTCGTTGGCCTGAAGCCATTCCCATGGAAACTGCAACGTCCGCCTCATGTACATCTGCCTTACTCTCTGGATGGATTTCAAGATTCTGTATCCCTGAGCATATTACTTCTGACAGGGGAACCACTTTCACCTCTCAATTGTGGACGTCATTAGCGAATCTCCTGGGCATCACCCTACATCAGACAATGGCCTACAACCCCGCTGCCAATGGAATGGTTGAACGTTTTCATCGCACCCTCAAAGCAGCTTTGATGTCCCGCTGCAAGGATTGCAACTGGTTTACTCAGCTTCCCTGGGTCCTCCTGGGACTAAGGACCACTCCTTAAGACGCCCTCGACGTCTCGGCAGCTGAAATGGTGTAGGGTGACCCGTTGGTCGCCCCTGCCGAATTTTTTCCTTCTACAACCTCCTCCGACGATCTCCAGCGCATACGTCACGTCGTGGGAAAATTTACTCCGTGCCGCCAGGCTTACAAGCCCCCAGCGAAGCATCACATACCAACGGACTTGCACTCTGCAACGCACGTCTTCCTGCGCAACGACACTAGCAAGCCACCACTAACGCCCCCTTACACGGGCCCTTTCCTTGTGATCCAATGCAGTCCGAAAGCATTCCTACTAAATATTCGGGGCAAAGAAGACTGGGTCTCCATTGATCGTCTAAAACCTGCTTATCTTCTGCCAGATGACCCGCCTACAGTTCGCCTCTGTAGATCAGGGCGCCCTATTTAAATTGTACAGTATGTCATTTTTTAGAGGGGGAGCCATGTACCAGCCATGTGTCACACAATTGTACATGACTATTTTGTATATATTACGCTTGTATCTGCGCTCTTCCCTCGCACTAAAAAGAACCTGAATCATCATGTCTCCGGTTTTGCTCTGTAATATTGTCTGCCTCTCGAACATGTTATGTCCTGTTGCCTTGAGGTTTTGTATATAAAGGAGAGTGTTCCTTAATAAACAACTCAGTCTATTGCATCCTGCCTTAGAGTTCACAACCTTCTCTCGGCCCGTCACAACTGCAAGGTTTCAGACCAATACGATTTAAACTTTAAAGAATATTTTTTTTGTATTTCGTGTATCTCTCTCTCTCTCTCTCTCTCTCTCTCTCTCTCTCTCTCTCTCTCTCTCTCTCTCTCTCTCTCTCTCTCTCTCTCTCTCTCTCTCATACATGTTTTAATGATGTAGCGTATTGATGCTAGAAAAATAATCACTGATAAGATTGACATTTTTTTTACTTAATTTCTATATTTTCTAGATATCTTGAAACATTTCCAAATTTGTGATTTTCTATATTGATATAATCGTATTTTATATATGACCATAACAGGATCAAAATTAAATATTTGAAGCTATATTTTTATTCAATGGAAAGTAATACTGTTACAAAATAAAACTATCAAATTGATAATACACTAAACATTACTCCATGTTCAGAAAACACAAATATAGGCCAAATATTTTAGGCCAAAGACAGCATTTAATTCGTTTACAGCATAAAAAGTTAGCAATGCTTGTTCTACATGTGTGATTAAATTTTCCATTTCACCGGATAATAATCAGAAAATCTCTGTCAATCGATTACTCAAGGAACATAAGCTCTTATTTTGGAGAAATTCAACAAGACAAGACTGGAGTTGCCACACAAAATACACAATTTTCCTGGATATAGAGAAATTATTGATATATTACACAATAGTGGCTTTTACTCATGATATGAGGAAGTCATAAGATTCAGAAAACCGCCTTATTCACTTGTGTCCAGGAATTCCTGATTCGGGGCTCTTGGACGGAAATGGACTGATCAGAGTTTGGTGAGATACCTTTGATTTACATGTGTTCACTTCAAATTGCATGTGAAAAACCCATTCTATTCCAAGTGGGATTTATACAGCATGGCAGAGGTACCGTTTTAATCACTTCATTGTTCTCATGTTCATCTGCTGGGTTGATTGATGACCTTTGGTGTGCATTAGGTTCATTGCTGTTACCTTTTCTATTTTTTTTTTTTAATTCCATTGACATTAAGGCAACAGCTAAAAAGCTGGGAGAGGAATGTTTAGACCCGCTTGCCAGCCATGAACTTTCTGGATGCGGCACTGCTTCATAACCCTTTGGCAAGGGAAAAGTATTTGCAATAAACTTGGTTCGTATTTCCAAAGTAACCCTCTAGTAATTTGCAAATCCCCTGACTCCAGAAGAAGTATGAATCGATGAAGATCTCTGTTCCATATCAAACTTAAATGTAGGAACAGCGTCAACATATCTTGCAAATGTCATATATTCAATAATCACCATGAAGACAGAACCGCCCAAAGTAAAGAGTCTCCCGCCAGGAGATGATGCTACAGTTCAACACATCAGACTCAGGTTCTGATCAGGAGGGCAGCACATTAGATGGTACCCACAAATACTGATATTCCTCAATATGGATGGTTGGTTAAGAATATTTTGACTTCTGTTACTGGTACTTTAACTATTGCACCACCTTCAATTCTGCAAAGTATTTCTTGCAGCTGCAAATCATGAAACCCATGTTCATGCCAAAGATGTAGTTGCCCTGTAAGTGCCCTGTCCTGTACTTCATCTTGTATGTGTGGTGCTGCTGACAGCCGTGCAAACAAGCACACAAAA
Source organism: Palaemon carinicauda (assembly GCF_036898095.1). Classification (NCBI taxonomy): domain Eukaryota; kingdom Metazoa; phylum Arthropoda; class Malacostraca; order Decapoda; family Palaemonidae; genus Palaemon; species Palaemon carinicauda. Next base: position 23,317,026 of record NC_090733.1, on the reverse strand, counting down.
TCCATGAATCCCTCCAGTCAGTTTGGGCACCATAATGAGATAAATGACTATGATTGTGACGATGATGAATGAAATAATAATAATAATAATAATAATAATAATAATAATAATAATAATAATAATAATAATTATTATTATTATTATTATTATTATTATTATTATTATTATTATTATTATTATTATTATTATTATTATTATTATTATTAGCTGAACTACAACCATAGTTGGAAAATCTGGATGTTGCAAGACCAAGAGCTCCTACAGGGAAAAATAGCCACAAGAAGAAGGGAAATAAGTAGATAAATGAACTGCAGGAGTAGAGAACAACCTGAATGAAATATTTAAAGAAATATAACAAAATTGGAATATATCTTTCATTCATTTATCAACTATATAAACTTGAAAAAAACAAGAGGAAGAGGAATAAGATAAAACAGCGTGCTTGAGTGTTCCCTTAAGCAAGAGAACTCTACCCTAAGACAGTGAAAGACCATGATACAGAGGCTATGGCAAAACCCAGGATTAGAGAACAATAATATTATTTTGGAGAGTCCTTCTCCTATAAGAGCAGCTTACCATAGCTAAAGAATCTCTTCTACCCTTACTAAGAGGAAAGTAGGCCCTGAACAATTACAGTGCAGGAGTGTCCCCTTGAGCAAAGAAGAATGGTTTGGTAATCTCTGTATTGTCAGGTGTATAAGGACAGAGAAGAATGTGGAAGGAGTAGGCCAGATTGTTCAGTGAATTTGTAGGTAAAAGAAAAATGTACTGTAACCAGAGAGAGGAGTCCAAAATAGTATTGTTTAGCCAGTCAAAGAACCAATAACTCTAGTGGTTATATCTTACCGGGTCGGAACATACATTACTGAATACAAATTATGTGAATGACATTGCACATGCATAACCTCCTCATCTATGTGTATACTTACAATTATCCATATATATTGAGGGTATTTATTTACAAGAGCACGCTCTCCATTTACTCCAAAATTGTGTATTCCTGCAGCTCTCCTCTTCTTGTACTGTAATTAGGAGGTTCTTTGAATGCTGGGAAAGCAAAAAATAGCAAGATATGTTGCGGGAGGGGCGGAGGGGGATGGGTTGATGGAGGAGGTACTAAGCGACCTGGAACTGACATCGTCAACATAGTCGATCAATTAGAAGTTCGTGACGTCAGTGGACATCTGATACATATTCAAAATATATACTAGATTAAAAACGGGTCAATTACTCAAAAGTGTCACTATTTCTTTAATTGTATATTTGATTTGGTAATACTTGACAATAATATTTATTTTTTTAAAGAACATTTTTACGAGAATGACTATTTTGGCGGGAAATTGGCAGGCATCCTTAGGCAGTGGTCAATGGATGGTGTTATTGTAGCAAAAGGTCGTCCGGGAAAGCTAGTCATTCTCAAAATAGTTTAAAAAATAAAAGAAATAAAAGGATTTATATTATTATTATTTTTTATTATTATTATTATTATTATTATTATTATTATTATTATTATTATTATTATTATTATTACCAAATACAAAATATACATTTCACAAATAGTGACACTTTTGAGTAATTACTCCATTTTTAATTTAGTATATATTTTGAATATATACCAAATATCCGGTGACGTCACGAACTTCTCTTTGGTTGATTCTGCTAACTATATCAGTTCCTGGCTGCTTAATACCTCCTCCATCACCCCCCCCCCCCCCCGGCAACATATCTTGATATTTTTCGCTTTCCCATCATCTAAAGAACCTCCTAATTACAGTACAAGAAGAGGACAGCTGCAGGACTGCATAATTTTGGCGAAATTGGAGATCGTGCTTTTTTGAGCAAATACCATATTGAGTGTTTGGAATGTTCCAATTCTCCTATTAGAACAGTAACACCCTTTTTTATTGACGAACCGATTCATAATAAAACTTATTTATTGGGCGAATAAAAATTTTCCTCTAGGATGTCGAAGCGGCACTCTGTGAATTCTAAGAATATAGCTTCTGATTTTTTTTTTTTCATGAAAAAAAAAAAAAATGTAATCATACGGTATGCCACACCTATTGCTAGAATCGAGGTTCGTTTCCTTGAATATAAGTGATGATATGCATAATCCCACCGTAGTTGGAAGTCAAATATAAATTGTAGGTTTTGTATACTTATGTATAATTTGACGTTTATCGGTTTTCAATGTTAAATACCAAAATGTTAGGAACATATGAATAATATCTTTAACAATAAAGTATTTGGCTTTCACAGATATTCAGTTGATATCTGCGATTCCTCAAGATCTTATAAATCGTAACCATATGAGTATGACATTTCTCGGTTGATAAGGAAATGGATCCACCATGAACTACATAGGTTTCTTATCGATCCATTTCCCTTCTCCGTAAACTGTTAAGTAGTTCTCCATTCAAACATTGGTAAAATATGTTTTAGTTTTCTTTTCTGAATGATTTTGCTATTTACATGGACTACAAAAACGTAGTTTTTATGTCAAATTACGTAGAAAAACTCACACTAATTGTGACACTTGAGAGCTTGGATCAGAAAACACCATGCAGTATTGCAATAAAAGAAAACTAATGAATACTTTCGATATGATATTGATGATCTAATCATTCTATGCTAATCTCATGATATGAAACTACAATTCCTCTTATAAATGTTCCAATTTGAATCATCCAATTTGAATCATCCAATGTAAAATGGGGCCGCAGGTAGCAGAATAAATTACGTAGAAAACTCACACTAATACTCTCGATATGATATTGATGATCTAATCATTCTATGCTAATCTCATGATATAAAACTACAATTCCTCTTATAAATGTTCCAATTTGAATCATCCAATGTAAAATGGGGCCGCAGGTAGCAGAATAAATTCGGATGAAAAACACTGCCCATTGCTATATTTTTAAACTAATGGTCTATTTTCATTTTCTAAACTATTTTTTTTCTTGTATCCTCCATTTGCATTTAATGGGTAATGTTTTTTTTTTTTTTTTTTTTTTTTTTTTTTTTTTTTTTTTTCATTGCATCCAGATCAAGGGACTTTATTTTCACTGGAATACACATCATACTCTTTTTTTCGTACAGCTATTGTCTACAGAAGTTCTTTGTTTTATTTGTAAAGAAACAAAAAAAAATCTTTTAAACTTTTTAAAATGATTATATTATTTTAATTGGACTTTCTAGGATTTTCATTTTCCTGGTCCCTTGTGAAAAAGGGTATTTTATTGAAATTTTCTCACAATGAGTGTAGCTTAAGTTAAGTTGCAATCTGAAAATAGTTTAAATTCGTAGGAATGCTTGGTTTATGGGCTAGGTCATGCATTAGTCATATACATATAAGAGAAAGAATAGAAAATCAAAATGTCCAGGCTCGTCGCCATGATTATACTCCGGGGGTCGTTAGAGAATGAGCCTCATAAAACTTCCGAAAGGCTTCATTAAAAAGTTTTCAGTCTTGCTCTAAGTGATGATTAGTGCATAATCAGGAATTCCTAAACGTAATTTTAGGAAATTTCGCAAGAAAGTGATCTAGTGAGGTTAATACATACTTTTGCTTTTGATTTTGTGAACGAGAAACGAAATTGCAAATATTTTCTGTTCAATTGCAAATCATAATATAAATCTACTTTCATTATTTTTTTTCCTCAAAGAAAAAAAAGAATCCCGCCTAAGATATTTGCTGCTTTAAGGAATAGAATTTTTACCCTGCACTATCTGCAAGCTGTTTTCCTGTGCATTAATCACCAATTTATATTCTCAATTATTATTACACAAATTTAAATACAAAACCAGAAATTCATTCTATACAATAGAACAAAACATCAGCTATGCACTTCCTCATTGAATATACGTAAGTCTGAGACGTTTTTGCAAAAGTAATCCTTATAATTCTCATCACAGCTTCTCATAGAAAAAAAAAAAAAAAACTTTGTCATCGGTGCTGTAACGTTAGCAAGACAGTTTCCAATAATAGACTATTGTTGACCAAGTAATATCCTTATGATAGAGAGAGAGAGAGAGAGAGAGAGAGAGAGAGAGAGAGAGAGAGAGAGAGAGAGAGAGAGAGAGAGAGATCTGACTTATCTCTTAACGGCAAATACCTTATCTAATAAGTATACCTATTTATATTTTCCATTAGTTCATATACAGATAGAAAAATCCTCTTTCCAGATCTAAAGATTTTTAAAACTTTCTTTTTATTATACTTATCTCGGCTTCCTTACCCTGAAGTCAATAAGAACGGATTTATGATCATTAATCCATACATACTTTTTAGACCAAACCGGAACAGGAATGGGACGAGTTTGTAAAAAGAAACACGAATGATCAATGGACTTTACATAAAAAAAAAGATCCATTTCCTTTGCCGGGATGTTTGACTCCCCGAAAAACAGAAGGAAATCAAATATCATTAACCAAACACAATCTTTCAGCATGTAAACAGAGGAAGGTTTGCCAATGTTGAGTTGAAGGAGGCCTATTTCTCATTTTTACTCGCGTTGTCCAACAAGTCAGCCGGGAAAGTTTATTAGGAATATATGTTTAACTGTAGTTTCCAGTGAATTTTAAAGAGAGAGAGAGAGAGAGAGAGAGAGAGAGAGAGAGAGAGAGAGAGAGAGAGAGAGAGAGAGTCCTGTATGCGTCGAATCATGGAAACCAGTTTCGAAATAACTACGGGATCAAGTTCAATAGTTACAACGGAAGTGGCAGTGGTACTGTCTCTAAGACGAATGCGTTAATACCACAGTAATCAATCGTCGAATCGTACTTCTTCAAGTATTGGGAAAGACGTACAGAAGGTTGATAAAGTCTATTTTAAGTGTGGCAAGAGAGGCCATATCAGTAAGGAATGCTGGTCAAACCAACCTAAGCAGTCGCCCAAGTTATTAGGGATAATTTGCTTTCAAAGAATGCGTAGACTAAGAAGCAATTGGGAAAGGGGTGAGAGGAAAATGAACAAGCCACCGTTTACACAACGTACAGGATGAACCCAAACAGCATGGATGCCTTTAAACCATATATTTAAGAAGGTATGTTAGCAGCAATAGACGGGAGTGAGGGAACCCCGGTCAGGATATTGCGCGATAGAGGTTGTAACCATAGTGTGGTTGTATGGGGAGTACATACTATGGTGAACAATCACTCACAGGGGACTCAATTATTGAGGAGGGAATAGCAGGTGAGGAGGTCACGCCTATTTGACGTTTAAAGCTGTCCTGCGAGTTGGTGACTAGTAATTTTGTCTTTGCGGTTAAGGATTGAATGGCTGTCGAAGGAGTAGACGTCCTGCTGGGTAATGAGATTGGTGGAGCGCCGTTCGTGCCTTGTCACATTATAACGAAGAAACCTTTGAGGTATAGTCCTACAACTGAACGCAGAACAACCCATCTCTCATTCCTAGTGTTGTTACGATAGGAGTATGAAGAAGGATGTAGCTGCCGTAGAAGAAGAAAAAATCAAAGGAGCGATGAACATAGAAGATTTGTTTTCTGAAAAAGATGATTCCCATGATGGTACGCAAGAGAAGTCTCAATTAAGTCCGAGGGAAGAGGAACGACAGACGAGTGAACGAGAGGAAAAAGAAACTATGTATCTGGAAGAAATGAATTTGGAGGATTTTTTTTCTGGAGAAAAGGATTCCTTTGATGGTAAGAAAGAAGAGAAGTCAAGGTTATGCCTGAACGAAGAGGAACGACAGACGAATGGACAAGAGGATAAAGAAAAAATGGACCTGGAAGAAATAAATTTGGAGGATTTGTTTTCCAAAGAAAAGGACTCCCTTGATGATAGGCAAGAAGAAAACTCAAGATTAAGCTCGAGCGAAGAGAAACGGCAGACGAGCAGACAAGTGGACGAGAAAGAAAAAGATATCAAAGGAGCAATGAACTTGTATGATTTGTTTTCTAAAGAAGAGGATGCCCTTATTGGTAAGCAAAAAGAGAAATCAAGAGTAAGCCCGAGCGAAAAGGAGTGACAGCTGAGCAGACAAGTAGACAAAGAAGAAAGGGACTTGAAAAAAATTGAAAATTCAACGTTAGAAGTAGGACAAGTGAGTAGAAAAAGGCTGATAAGATTGCAATGGAATGATAAAACGTTAACAGAGTTATTGAACAGTGTGGTGGATGAAACGGAGTTAGAGCAATCTCCGACATGTTATTATCTTAATGATGGGTTGCTTATGACAAAGACTAGACCCGCTGATATCCCTGGGAAAGTCGAAAGGGGGGGATATATCGGCAGATATTAATTCCCGCACCGTTCAGAAGACAGGTGATCGTGATACTGCAAGAGTCGGAATATACTGTGATAAGGAAAACGACGGAGAAGATAATGAAACACTTTTTCTGGCCTGGCATGCATAAAGACGTGAGCAAGTTTTGCCGAGCATGTCCCGAATGACAAACGGCCGAACAGCCCAACGAGGCATCAAGGAAGCTCCCTTATGCCCAATGGAAGTATGAGGAGAACCCTTCACGAAAGATACGAACAGACAGGTTGCAGTACCCTTCATCACAGGACCAAGGGAAATGTTGACAGGAAAAAGGAAGGATCGAGAGGAAACGGGAAAAGGAAATGTCAAGGATTTGAGGAAAGGGAACGGTGAGTTAAGGAAATTTTTCCTAGAAGACGTAAAAATCAGGCAAGGATGTGCAAAGAAAAGGTTTAGCTTGAAAAGTACGAACAGACAGGTTATGGTAGGATGACAGGTATTGGTCTACACATTGGAAAGAAAATTCCCTATCGCCAATGAGTTACAAGAACCATTCCGGATTTTGGAGAAAAGCAGTGACTGGACCTACGTTATTGAGATATCAGGGATCAGGAAAAATTATAGGAAGACCATATCAACTTCGAAATCGAGGCTTCAAGCACCGGATTTCAATGAAAAATGCCTCATCCAAGTGGATTTGTTAAATAATGGGATTGGAGCTGTCTTATTGCGAGAAGATAAGGAAGGAATTCTTCATTCTGTTTTTCTTATGTCATCGAAGATGAAGAAGAAGCTATGAGTCAACTCGACAGTTGAAACGGAACTGCTGGCGCTGATTGCAGCAATGAACAGGTTTTTAATCTATGTAAGTCGACCACAAAATGAAGAGATTATAGTATATTCCGATCACAATCTTTTAACTTTTTTGAATAGGTTAACTAGGTGGTCATTATGTTTGCAACTGCATTGCATTAATGTTAAACATATATCCAGTGAAGATAACGAAAATGCAAAGATAATGTGGTTACAAATTATTTATCTTGGGCTAAATCGATGGATTCAGACCGGATATGAATAATCTATGTAAGTCGACCACAAAATGAAGAGATTATAGTATATTCCGATCACAATCTTTTAACTTTTATGAATAGGTTAACTAGGTGGTCATTATGTTTGCAACTGCATTGCATTAATGTTAAACATATATCCAGTGAAGATAACGAAAATGCAAAGATAACGTGGTTACAAATTATTTATCTTGGCTAAATCGATGGATTCAGACCCGATATGAATAATCTATTTTGAGGGGAGCTATCTTACGAAGCTGGTCTATTGTAAAGTAAATATCATAGATTATTGATAATTTTATTTGCATTCATTTATATTTCCTTCATTTGTGCATTGAAGATATGTTACTCAGCCCGTAAAATGAGCCCCTCTCATGTAGATATAAGTATTTTATGTAAATTACGTAAGACTTTCGTCGTGAATTTCCTTATATTCTTTATTCAAGTTAAAATATGTAATTTACATACTATTTTTGAAGAATTAACTTTTTATTTCACGTATGTCTGCTAAGACGTCTAATGTAGTCTATTTGAAAATTTTGTAAGATTCATGAGAGATAGGAACAAGGGCTTAGGTAATGTTCTTTTATGTTTTATGATGTATTGTGTCATGTTAGAAAGAGAATTTTAAAACATTTGCTTTGGAATATTCTGTACCAAGTTTTTTTCAAATTTTTGAGAATCCCGGGGAGAGGCTGTTATCTTTTTTTTATTTTGGGGACAATGGGTGGCAGAGCTACCTGACTGAACATGTGCTTTGTAATGTTCTTTACCACGTTTTTTTGAATTTTCGAGAATCCCTGCGAGAGGATGTTATCTTTTTTTCCTTTTGGGGACAATGGGTGGCAGAGCTAGCTGACTGAGAGAGCTGTCTGGCCTAGAGAACATACAGCGAGTGGGAGAGTAATATTTGGCAACTTTGAAGTTTGGTGCAACCCCACTTCTGCATCTCAAACAAGGTCAAAGCTTCTGGAATTCGCAAAATTTGTTAGATAAGGACCCAAGGTTGGGTCAGAGTCAGAGTGACAGACAGATAGAGATTGATTCAGAACTGCAGCCAGAAAATAGCCTCTTTCCCCTCCCCCTCTCACATTTATGCCTGTAATCCTGTTTATTATCGTGTGTGTTCAATGCGCTCTTGTATGTCCTCTCTTAAGTGACTCTGCCCCAAAGCAAATAGTGTGTTACCCAAGACTAAAAGATGATTATTGTATTCATTGTATTAGGGTGAGTGTTGACATTAAATAACGTTTATTTGTGAACAGCTCTGTAGGCAGAATAGGTTTGAAAAGTGATCTGGTTAGCAATTATTCATTAAGAGTCAAGCTTAAACATTATAATATTTCAGAATTATTTCAAGTTTTGAGTGTGCTTAAGAGACCCATGGATATTCAGAGTTTTATATATTGTTGTCTGGGAGTTATTCAACGGTCTCAGAATTCGTGTATTAATGCTTTAAGGTGTAACAGTTTTAATGTAAAGGCAAACAAGGCAATTTGGAATTCGAGAATTAATTAGCTCTCCAGTAGTAATATATATCATATAATAAGTTTGGTTCCCAGTCATGAGCCATAGTATAGTATATTTTGTTATTACCCAGACTTTGGGAGTCATAATCGTATAATATATTTTGGGTGCTCGGACTCAGGATCCAAATATAATAATATATATTCTTAATATCACACTATTTTTCATTAATTGTCAGTCCTTCGTTTCTTAAAGTTTCTAAGACTGCAAATCAATTCCAGCATTCAAATACAAAGGTTTCTCTGTCATTTTCTAAAAGCTTAGTAGTATCAAACCTAGTTATTCTATCCATCTTTCTGTTGTGTGCATTCAATTTTAATTTCTGTGTGGCAATGAGGAGCTGGTGATCACTACCATTATCGACGTCTCTATAGGTTGTTATATTTCTCAGAGACTTCCTTCTCTCATCATTTATGGCAATGTGATCTATCTAATTTTTGTAAATGCCACATGGTGAAGTCCATGTATACTTGTGGATGTCATTGTGTGTTGAAAGGGAGTAGCTCCCCTAACAAGATTTCTTGCCGAACGGAAACTTATGAAATGTGTTCCATTTTCCTCTGCAACTTGCCAAGACCATAGACACCCATCACATTCTCTATCCCTTGATTATTTCTTCCAACTTTAGTATTGGAGTCGTCAATCAAAATTTTCATATCTCTAAGGGATCTCATCTATTACCCTCTGAAGTTCTTCATAGTATTCGTCTTTCCTTTCTTCAGGGGAATCATTTCTTGGGGGCATAGCAAACTATAATACTCATACTTCACCGCTTTGATTTGAACTTCGCTAGTAAAAATCTACTATTTATAGCTCTCCACTCGGTTGATGCCTTTCCTGCTCTTGGTGTCATCATCATTCCTACCCCTTCTCTTCTAAATCCATCTGGCCTTCCTTAGTAGATATATATATATATATATATATATATATATATATATATATATATATATATATATATATATATTTATATTTATATATAAATGTATATATATATATATATATATATATATATATATATATATATATATATATATATATATATATATATATTGCATAGGGCTAAAGTCTTGTTACCTTTCCCCTTACAACGTGTTTCACTCAGGGCCAAGATATTTATAAAAAGAATAGTAAGACAGAGATTGATTGTTGGAAGTTTTTGAGGAAGTAATGAAAGTAACAACGAAGAGAAGGCTAAGTATTCCAGTATTGACAGTGAGGTCAAAAGAAAAGTCAGGAATGACTGAAGAGATTATTTAGACAGTAAAGCAGATGAGGCTGACAAATCTATGAATTTAAGAAGTGGCTATGGTGTAAGAATTATTCATAAAATTATTAATAAAAGCTCGACTGGGGAAAAGAAGAATATAACCATCAAAAAGAGAGATGGGTCTATTATAACCAATGAAGATGAAGATAGACAACGTTGGATGGAACACTTTAGTGAGGTCATGAATGAGACCTTATAGAATAATTTGATTGATATACTTGAAGTTGAATGAATTCAATGTGTTTAAAGTGGAAGTTATCTGCAAAACAAAGAGATGGAGAGCCCTTGGATACAGTGGAATAACTGCCGAGATGATGCTGGACGAAAATGAAGTAACTCCCAGACTACTTACAAGATTATTTTGAAGAATGTCGCATGAAGACACAAAACCTGATGAATGGGAATTAGGAGTGTAGGTGAAAATGGCAAGAAAAAAGGAGACCTGACTGATTACAATAATTACAGAGGCTTCATACTTACGTCTGTTGTTGTGAAAATATATAGTATGCTCATTGTAAAGGGACTGGAGAAAAAGATTGATAAAAATCTGAGAGATGAAAAAGCACGATTTAGAAAAGGGGGAAGTTGCAATGACCAAATTTTCATTTTGAGACATGTACAGCCATGAGTAGAATATAGCAATCCACTTTTGATGGCAACTGTGGACTATGAAAAAGCTTTTGATAGTGTGCAACGACAAATTCTGTGGAGAGTTCTTCGTTATTATGGAATTCCTCTTCAATATGTAAATTTGACTAAGTCTGGTCCTGAGCATAGCAAGTGCAAAGTTAATGGTAATGGAGTCTTATCAAATAAATTTCCAGTGAAAAGCGGAGCACTACAAGGGAATTTGTTGTCACATATGTTGTTTATCTTCCTCATGGATTTTGCAATGTGTAGTACAGTTAGAGGGGCTTTAGAATTAGAGTTTAGTGAAAGTTTGAAGAAAAAACAATTAAGAAAATGGCTAGGTTAGGTAGATTTTGGAGATACAATCACTTGAAATTACATATAAAAATCTGACTATACATCAGTTTAGTGAGATCGGAGTTACTCTATGGACATGAGTCATACAATGACAATGAAATAATTCCCAATAGATTTGGTAGATTTGAGAACAAAGAACTCAGAAGGACATTGGGAGTTAAATGGAAGGACAGGATTAGAAATGAAACTATAAGAGAGATTACTCGAGTGCTATATGTGGATGAGATTATGATGAGGGGTAGATGGAGATGGTTTGGGCATGCTATTCACACTCTCCAAGAGAGATCAGTTCACTAAACGTCCAGCTGAGCTCCACAAGGCACTCGAAGAGTTAGAAGGCCAAGTCCTACAGGGCTGAAGACTATGAATCGCGAAGTAGGAGATGATAATTGGAGAAGTTTTGAATTAAAAGCTCAAGACAGAGACTCAGAACCTTTGCGCCAATAGGCGTAAGAGATTATGACGACGACGATGATGATGATGATGATGATGATGATGATATATATATATATATATATATATATATATATATATATATATATATATATATATATATATATATATATATATATATATATATATATACGTACGTATATATATATATATATATATATATATATATATATATATATATATATATATATATATATATATATAGGTATAAATTTTATCTTGGAGCTAGTCATATCTGTCAAGGGAGCGACTACCGCCGAAAAGGTTTTCGGACAAAAACGTTGGTAGAATGCTGCCATCCCTAAAAACGTTGTAATTGCTTCCTCGTTGGGGAGGGTGAGTCCCATATTCCTTTGACGCTAGCCGCTACCAAGGCGATTAGTCTTCTTCTTACTTCAAATCCAAAGTACCGAACTGTTGCCTATCCAAATTCGCTCTTCTCCAAGTTAATCGTCAAGTGTGCTCCTCGCAGCTTTTGAAATACCTTCTTCAGAATTCGGAGATGTTCTTCCCAGGTCGATGATTATACCACAATATCGTCGAGATATACGACCATTCCTTTCATCAATCCTAGAAGGTTATCCATCACTCGTTGAAAAGTAGCGAGGACGTTCATTAGATCAAAGGGCATGGCAGTGTATTGATATAATCCAAACATGGTTAAAAGAGCAGACAAAAATTTCACGTTGTCGTCCAAATGAATATTATGATAGACTTTTAACAAGTCAACTTTGGAAACGAACCTCACTTGTCTGATATTGTCGAGTAGTGGTTCGATGAGCGGCAATGGATAATTATCGACTACACTTATGGAATT
>NC_090733.1:23294679-23299679 GCF_036898095.1 Palaemon carinicauda | reverse complement strand
GTGTGTGTATATGTGTGTGTTTGGTTGAGGCAAAATTACTTGTTACGAAAGAGTGGGGAAATAGAAAGGGGGGGGGGCGGCAATGTGAAAGGGAGGTAGTGAGAGTGGAAGAGTTTAAAAAAACTGCTAATATGTGAATATCAATAAAGATTTGAAGAGGCATATGGCATGGTGAAAGTAAGACAAACTGGCGATATAGAAGAGAAGTATAGGCTAGTAAAAGAAAGTTTAGTTGGACTTGTAAGTGGTGTGTGTGGTAAGATGATTCCTAGAAGCCCCATTAAGAGGGGTAGTGAGTCGTGGAATGAAGAACTGAAGATAAAGGTGAAAGAAAAATAGAGGGCATTTGAAGAATAGCGCAGAGATGTTTGGAAGTAAGATAACTGAAGCAGAGGGTGGTTGACTGGAGGTTGGGTCATTCATATAATGGGAATAAGAAGAAATTTTGGAAAGAAATGATGAGGGTAAGGAAAGGTGGATCTACGAATGAAGAGACAGTGAAACAAGAAAATGGAGGGTTATTGGAAGGAATTGAGGCAAGGAAAAGGCGAGATAAATATTTTGAAATGTTGTCGAATGTTAATGGTTATTAATGAGACAGAGAGAAATGTTGCAGGTGTTGAGGTGCCAGTAAAGAGAGAGAGAGAGAGAGAGAGAGAGAGAGAGAGAGAGAGAGAGAGAGAGAGAGAGAGAGAGAGAGATTACCATAAGCAGCAAAGTGAGGATTAGATGAATCAAGAGCAGAAAAAGAACTTGGCATGGCGGGTGTAAGGGCTGAAATGTTAAGGGAAGGGGATATGACAATACTAGAATGGTTGGTGAGATGAAATGTTAAAGTGACATGTTGTGAATATATTGGAATGGTTAGTGTTTTATTTTTTCAGTGGTGCCAGTGGATTGGGTATGTACATGTATTGTTCTTCTATACAAAGGTAAGGGGGCTGTGCATGAATTTTGTAATTCTAGGGGTTTTAGTTTGTTGGGTGTGGTTGGAAGAGTATATGGTTGAGTGTTAATTAATGGGATTAAGGACTAAACAAAGTATATAATCTACGTAGTACAGGGTGGTTTAGGAGAGGTATGAGATGTATGTATCAGATTATTATAGTTAGCAGCTATGCAATAAATACTTAGCTAAAGGTAAGAAGGTATAGATCTGAAGAAAGCTAAAGATAGAGTTGATAGGGAAGCGATGTGGAATCTGATGATGTTATATGGAATTGCTGCAAGGTTGTTGGAAGCAGTGAAGAGTTTATACTTAGGTAGTAAAGCTTTTGTTAGGATTTGGAATGAAGAGAGCGAGTGGCATCCAGTGGGAGTGGGGCTGAAATAGGGATGTGTGACGTCCCCATAGTTGCTCAATTGGTCTGCTGATGGAACTGTAAGACAGGTGAATGCTCAGGGGCTTGGCTGATGATTGAAACTGATAGAAGAGAATGATCATGAGTGGGAGGTGAATAATTTGTTGTTTGCAGGAGATACTGTATTGGTTGCAGACTCAGAGGAAAAGCTGTGTCGATTAGTGACAGAGTTTGGAATTGTGTATGAGAAAGGGAAGTTGCGAGTTAATGTGGGTAAAAGTAAGATTACGAGATTCACGGGAAGGGCTCATATTACTAGATTGAATGCCAGCTTGAATGGAGAGTTACTTGAGGAAACAGATAATTCTACGTACTTCTGTACTGTACTGGCTGAAAAGGGTGGAGTGGAGGCAGATGTACGTCACAGAGTAAATGAAGGATATAGAGTGTTAGAGGAAGTGAAAGGAGTTGTAAAGAATAGAGGTTAGGGATGAATCTAAGTAGAGTTCTGTATGAGAAAGTGACTGTACCAACTGTGATGTGTGGATCGTAGTAGTGGGGAATAAATGTGGTGAAGTGACCAAAATTTAATGTGTTCGAGATGAAGTTTTTGTCGAGTTAGGCTATGGCTGGGATAACTAGATTTGTAAGGGTTAGGAACAAGGTATATATGTAAGTATATGAATGTATCGAGGTGGTTTTCCAACGTAAGGAGGCAGTAAAATGGTCGTCTGCTAAAGAAGGTGAAGAATGCAAGAGTTGATGGGAGACGTGCAAGAGGAAAACCAAGATTTGGTTGGATGGATAAGAGTGAAGAAACCACTAGTTGACAGGAGGATAAATATGAGAGGCGAAAAATGCCGCTGGAAATAAAAATGAATGGCGAACGATTGTGTCGCACTTCTGAGAAGCCCTGCTACTACCTCAGTGTCACCTTGGGGGCCACTGAGGTAGCAGCAGTAGGATTTGTGATGGATAACGGAGAAGGGTTGGCTGGGCACCTCAGTAGTACCAGCATAACTTAGCTGAAGTTCTCGTTAGGAAAATGGGAGCAATGAGAAGAAAAATCCCCTTATGTTTTTTCTTTTTTTTTTATTATTCTTCTTACGTCGGCTACTTCCAGAATTGAGTGAAACGCCATGGTAGATATTAGAGATAGATAGATGTTCACTGAAACACTTACATATATTACGTTTCTGATACTTATAAAACATATTCCTAGGTAACAGTAAAGTATTTATGGAGTATAGGTCAACTATCAGTACATTCTTGAAAGTGAAAATCAGAAAAAATAAAGTAACAATAAAATTTGTAAGGTATAAATATTGCTATACGTAAATAATCAAGTTATCGCCCAAAGAAAATATTATTTACTGCCATGATAAAACAATGTCAACTACTCTGAATAAACCCTATATTTGAAATATATAAAATCTGTTTCAACTAAGATTTTTTCTTTTATAAGAACCCAACATAGTTTTAAAATTTAGTTAAAATATTTAATATATTTTTTTCAATCCCTAGAAATGAAATTCCTTTTATAGTTTGTTATAGTTTTAATCTCCCTTGAAACCAGTCTCTATACCATGCATAAATTTAAAATTAATTTTCATAAGAGAGAGAGAGAGAGAGAGAGAGAGAGAGAGAGAGAGAGAGAGAGAGAGAGAGAGAGAGAGAGAGAGAGAGAGAGAGAGAGAGAGAGAGTTCTAAGGGCTTGCAAACTGCGATTATTCTTGATTCCAATATTGGGAAAATATGTAGTGATTTCTCCACTAGGATAAAACATTTTGTACAGTTTATTATTATTATTATTATTATTATTATTATTATTATTATTATTATTATTATTATTATTATTATTATTATTATTATTATTGATTACTTCGAGCAATGAAGGAGTATTGGATGAGTATTATATCGGATTAATCTAAAAAATCAATTTACTCCCTTTTGATTTCATCCACTTAAGAATATATTAATGAATAGTTTACTCTCCTTGTTATCTTGATGGAAAATGATAACCCCGGAAAATTTAAAATAACTCTTATATATTAAGCCTTTACATTTCAAAAGAATGAACACTGCTAATCACATTCACCTATGTTTGAAAATCCTTAATCCGATATCCTCTACAGACTAATCCGGTTGTTTGCTTTTCATTAACTGTAAGTGTTGAGCAAATCAAAGACAGAAGAATGGCCAAAAATGAAATATCATAAAAAGAAAATTAAAGAAAGGTAGGTGGAAAGAGATGATCCTATTATCAAGGTCCTACATATCATGAAGGGATAAAGGTCAGCTCCATTTGGAAATTAAAGAGCAAAATTATAATCATTTATGAGTTTACGAAACAGTTATGTATGTGGCTTGTTCAATAATATCTTTCATAAATTCATCGATAATCAAACTTACTTCGTTCACCGATAAATCTACATGTTGGTGGCAGGCTCTAATTTGTTACTCTGAAAAAAATAGAACCATTTGTAACATGTCTCAATATTGTTGACAAATGTATTCATTTAGTTTTCGAGCAAAATTGCCTTGATGTAAATGAAAAATATATCTAAAACATAGTTTACGAGCATACATGATTATATCCAGTGTGGTATATTAGTATAAAACAATGCGAAAATAGCCGAGTAAAATTTTCAATATATGCAGCATTAGTTGATTATAAAATCTCATAGAAATCTAGTTATTTGAGGGGAAAATAGTGTAAAAACTAAAGACTTTCTGCTGTTAACCATATATCAGGAAGGGCCAGCTTCCGTTACAATTGAAGAATGAAAATTTTAGCTTTTGGTATTTCAACTTTCAACGTCTTATGAATAATAAACTTTTGCATATTCAAACTAAATACATATCTGTTTCCTCGAAGGCATTATAGAGATTTGACGAGCTGTAATTTTGTTTTAAAACGTCAGTTTATAAGAAAAAACATTTTATTCCTAGGTTTAAGGGTATTTCTTTTTTCTTACATATGTAGACATTCACTTTTTCTATCTTGATCTAACCTAATCTGGAGATCATTCTTACTCCTGATGAGCACGAGTACGCAAAAGAAGCCCAATGTGATGCGTGATCTGTTTTATGCAAGTCCAGAGAACACTTAGCTATTGTTTTTATATATCCACATTTTTCGGTAGTCTGAAAATATGTTAATATTATTCAGAAAATATTCTCACCTATCTCCTGACTTGTAAATTTCTCTTGTTTTTCCACTACTCAGAGGACTATAGTAAACGATCTCTTGAAATTGTTTTACCTTGTTATTTGACTGAGAAAATAATCATTAATTATCTATTGAAAATTAAATTAATTAGTATTTTCAGTCAGTCTCAATACCTTCCACAAACATTTCCTTCTTTTAAATTTCGTAATTACCACCAGAGCATTACCATGTAGTCCAAACTAGTAAAAGCGAGGGTTCTGCGTCTCATTTTGAATAACATCAACATTAAGCTAATTATTTCATTGTATGACCCATGATATTCTCGGCAGCACAAAAAGACCAGGAACACGTATCTCTTGCTTTCATTTATATGCAAATAATGGTTCGGTGTTTGCTTAATATCTTAGAGCCCGCTAGTTGCAGTTTTCAAAGGTAATTGTCCAGCTTTGCCCAGCTGAGTCCTTCCTAGCATTCATGTTGAGTTCATTGCAAATGTATATATGGAATCTCCTTCAATTAGCAAAACA
>NC_090733.1:23272179-23287179 GCF_036898095.1 Palaemon carinicauda | reverse complement strand
GTCAGGTAAAAGTTCTGTTTCAAAAAATTCCATAAGAATATTTGCTAAAGCAGGAAACAGAGGGGAACCCATGGGAAGACCATATATTTGAGAGAAAAACTGACCGTTACAAGTAAAATAAGACTCAGAAACACACAATTCTATCAACTTTATAAAAATATCATCAGGTACAGGTATACTTAAATCTAATGTATCAATTTTGTTACTCATGTACTGAAGACATTGTTGTAGTGGGACTTTGGTAAATAAGGATTCAACATCAAAACTGACTAAATTTTTGTTGTGAAGATCAATATTTCTAATTCTATCAACCAAATTACAAGTATCTTTTAAATGAGAATATGATATGGTGCCAAGACATGGGGAAAATAATTTTGCTATCCACTTAAATATATTGTAGGTTACACAATTACGGGTTGAAGTAATTGGCCTCATAGGTACTCCTTCCTTGTGAATCTTCGGTAATCCATACATGTGGGAAAGATATGGTAAATAAGCCTGAAATTTCTTGCAAAACTCGGGATAATCTTTCTGGAGGAGAGATTTTAACATCTTATTGTAAGTTGCCTGCCATCGTTTAAGTGGATCCGTTGTTAGTTTCTTGTATGTAGATTCGTCACTTAATAAAATATTCATTTTTTTCTGTATAAGTATTAACGTCTAGAACTACAATTTTATTACTTTTATCTGCTTTTGTGATAGGAATGTCTTTTCTTTTTTCAGATCGTCAAGTGCTCCTAAAAGACTGTGGTAACTGTTTTTTAAATTGCAGATTACCTAGTATAGTTCCTAAAATAAAACCTTTAACAGTAGATGAATCTATATCCTTGCCCTTCAATTTTAGAAATATTAAAAGAGAGAATTGCTGATGTCCAGTTAGAGAAGGAAGAAGCTTTCCAGAAGTTGAGGGGAAGAATTCATGAATTTTCTGAAGTAACCGAACGTTTTACAACTTTTGGACCCCAGCAATTAATTGGAAAGGGGCAAGAGAAATTTTATATTGTAAGGACATAACAAAATGCAATATCATAGAATCATGTATCATAAAGAAAAACCGTGTAAAATTTATCAACAATTGCCCAGGAATGTATAAACTTGATGAACTACTTATAAACAATGTATTTAAACAATTGTCATTTTTAAACTAGCTGTAATTTTTAAACTCACTGATTTTTAAACTAGCTATAATTTTAAACTAGTTGTGTGGTAATTTGTTATGTTATTGTATTATTTCTTGTTTACTGCTGTCGCAAAGGTGACTTTGGTCCTGTTCTTAACTTTGTATCAATTGGACCTGAAGAGGTATGAAAATACGAAAGCGCTAGTCCAAGAATTTTGTTTTTCTGATCCTTCCCCCAGCAAAGTGCAATATATATATATATATATATATATATATATATATATATATATATATATATATATATATATATATATATATATATATATATATATCTTTGGATTTCATAATTACTGCTATATTATGCAAAGTATAATTAACTAGGAAACCTACTGAATATTACCGAAATACCATCAAGGTAGAACATTAATAAAAAAAAATATACTTCAAGAAAGCCATTGAGAATAGTGCTCGTATTCGTTCTCCATTAGAAGATAAACTAAATGATCCATTTATCCTTTATTCCTTTAGGCTTCAATCCTATCCCATTGCAAGTCGTATTGGATGCATATCCTTAAAATCCTTTTGCATCCTGTTTCTTATTTCCCGAGGAAGGGGCTTGTGTTTGCGTGTTTCTGTTCATATCGGAATTGTGTTTCGTGTGTCCAAACTCAACTTTGGCATTCTATTTACCGCAACGCTCTCTTCGGTTAGAAAGAGAATAAGGTGCGTCTGTTGCTGTTTGGGAGAATGGATCAATGCTTGCTTGTTTTGCAACATTCCAGACAGAGGGGGAAATATCTCTCACGTCAATATTCAATTTAAAAAATTTGTCCTTCAAAAGGGGAGGAATTCTATTTCTTCCCGTCAAGGGAAATTAGACGTCATAGTTTCACTTTCTCTTTCATGAACACTAATGTCATCATAATTGATAACGAGCCATTAATCACTTTTCTTAGCTTTGTTCAAGGCAGTGGTTCTTAACCATTTTCAGTATATGCAACCCTTTCAAATCAGAATTCAGTTCTCGCACCCCCCCCCCTATACCTATTGTATATTGATTAAAAAAACCTTCATTCATATAGTTTACATGCTTTTCATGCCAAAAATCCAGAGTACATGATAATGAAATGAGACCTAGTGACTTAGTTGCTGGTGTGACTTTATACAAAGTGTTACTCGCAAGTGTTGTTCAGAATTTAGATGACTTTTTTTTTCGTTTTGAAAGATAATCCTTGCTCACTCAAGTAAGAAGCCTCAAAATAATTTTATAATTTCCATGCATGTACAGAAATCTTTTGATTGTGGTCAGAAAGTTCGCATGGTTGGCCTTGATTTTATTTCTCCTTTGATCGTGTTAATCCTAAGGCACTTGTTTTCAAACTCAAACAGTTCGGAATGGAAACGTTGTTTCCATTCCGAACTGTTTGCTAACGAAATGATCAAAGAAGAGTCTGCAAACAAATGTCAGATATTGGTTGACGACACTAAAAAGAGAAAAATCGGAAAATTAAAACCAAAAATAATAGTATGCAATGTATACAATACTGAAGATGTAGCAGTAATTGCCTTGATTCAAAGAAATCGTTCCCTGGACCAAATCCAAACGATAGAAGAGAAGATAAGTGTAGTCCTTAAGAAATTTCCTCAGGTGGGACAACCCACTATGTGCTGAAATCTGATCCTGAAGTTTGGAGGACTATTTATGATAATCGGGACAAAGTTTTGTCACGAAGGGGTACTTACAATATACGGGATAATTACCACGTGATCACTCGGTACCACTGCCAGAGGTATGACATCTCGAAAAAGATTGCAAGTCTATGAGCAATGACAAAGTCTGCACGAAATTTTCAGGAAAACATTCCACCATGGAGTGTAATTCGCAAATGTCACAGTATAATAACTGCGAAAAGTTAAACAAAGTGACCTCATATTAAATTCTAGAGATTACAAAGATTATGACTAGGAATTGAAAAGACTGTCAGAAAATACTGGTCATGGATACTAAGGGCATCATAAACTGTGACTATGTAAATATACAATCTGTAGGTAATAAAATTATTCAAGTTCGAGAATTGATAAACAGGAAATATTTGGACATACTAGCATTATCTGAAACAGGGTTAAATAACTCTGACAAGGCTAAGATAAACTGAAATGGCACCGCCCCCCCCCCCCCCCCACACACACACAAATTTCATATACCGAGAGAGGGTAGGGCTTGTGAGGGTATTGGACTCTTTATTCATAAATATTACTCAAATCTCAAACCTCCGAGAACAAACACTAATATCTTCTCGGAAGAATTCAGTGCATTCATTAAGATGATTACCAAGGAAAAAAATAATTAGTTATTTGGAGAGACTTCAAAATCTTTGGATAGATGATGCATCAAATCCTGACGATTTGGCATTTATTGAGTTATTACAATCATATCAATTAGTGAATAATGTTGACTGTACAACTTTAACTGGGCATACGTTGAACCTAGTTTTGAATGATGCAATGAATAACATTATATCTGATATAAATGTCGAAGAAAAATGTACCATCTTCCCGATGCACAAACTTATTACGTTTAGTCTACCTCTTCAGAAACATGTAGTGGTAAGAAAAACTTTAGACATATATCAAATTTTTCTCCTACAGTATTCATTGAAGAAGTGACAAAGAAAATGAATGATGCCTTCAACATTCCCTGCGATCAGGATAACCAACGTTTGTTGGGAGCTATGTGCGTTAACTGTCTTACGACCACTTATAATAAAGTGAGTAATGGTGAATATGATACCATGTGCCCACCGATGGAAAAGACTATAGGCTAACTGTTAAATTCCAATCTCCTTCGTTTGATGAAAAGACATTAGTGATGCAGAGAGAAACGACACGTAAAGAAAGAAATTGGAATCGATTAAAAACTAATAGTACTTGGGTAAAATACAAAACTGCTATGTGTCAATACAACTACCTACGAAGAAGGAAAATAGTGAATACCTTAAGAGTAAGGTTTGCGAAGTAACAACAGCCATAAATAAGTTATATAGTCTCCTAAATGGTATAATGGGATATGTAAACGAAAAGAAGCTACCTGATGGATAAAGTGACCAGGAACTAGCAAAAAATTTTCTAGTGCTCTTTAAAAACAAAATTGAAAATATAAACAGGCCCTTTTGTAAATATTCAACATCAGATTAATGATACACCAGATACAAAGATAAAATTAATGAATTTTAACAACATAACACAAGAAAATATCACCTGGATTATCAAGAAAACAAACTGAGATCGGTCCTATGTCAATATCTAAAGTAATTGGAGAGAGAAACTCTTCTAGTCTAGACGAAATAATAACGAGAATAGTACATGCAAGCATTGAAGAATATAAGTTTCTTAAGTCTGAGAAAATGGCTATAATCATACCAGTCTTGAAAATTGCTCTGGACTACCAGGAATTAAGCTCATATAGACCTATTTAGAATCTATTCTTTGTTTCAAAAGTGCTTGAATACGTAATTCTTGAACAGCTAATCAGTCACTTAGAAGTAATAGAAGCTTTATCTGACAACCAATCCTCTTACAGAAAAGTATACTCTACGGAGAGAGCCATCTGCTCTGTTGTAATGATATGCTGAATATGGATGAAAATAAATGTGGTTTTCTAATATTATTTGATCTCAGTAATAATAATAATAATTACTACAAAAATGTCGAATATTTCTGTACTAGCACATGTCATTGTTCCAAAAGCTTATATCTCAAATAAATTAGTATTATCTCAGAAATAGAAGTTATAGAATATATAATTTAAAAAATAAATATTCCATCAGGAGAATAAATTTCTTTTCATCTTTACATACCAGTTATTTCCAATGATTATTCTAAATATCAAATTACCTTCCAATATTTATTTTTACTTAAAAAAAATATTTCGCTCACCTACTTGCTTTTTTTTATTTTATCTTCGGAATGAAATAGCTCTAAGGAATATAAATTAAAAAGAAATTAGTTGAGACAAAGATTACAGTAATCAAAACAGTTTTACATCTAAAAGTCAAGATTTAAAGACGAATACTTTTAGCCTGCTATAACAGCAAATTTTTGGAAGCGTCAATAACGTTTGTGTCTAACCCTCTATTGATTGGATTGATTTCATTTGATTATTAATATCATTATCATTATTATCTAAGTTGCACCTCTAGTTGCAGAAGTTGGCTGGTATAAGCTCAAGGGCTCCACCAGGGAAAATATCCCAGAGAGGAAAAGAAATAAAGAAACAGTCAGATATTGCTCCTGAGCGTACCACCAAGCAAGGTAAATCTAACCCAAGACAGAGAAAGACCATAGTACAAAGGTTATGACACTAACCAGGAATAGAAAACATTGTTCTGCTTTTGAAGTGTCCTTCTCTTGGAACAGCTGCTTACAATAGCTAAAAGTCCTCTTCTACCTCTAGCATGTGGAAAGTAGCCACTGATCAATTACAGTGTTATAGTTAACGCTTTGAGTAACGAAGAATTTATCAAGTATCTTATAGTTATTAGGTATTGGAGGAAAGAGGAGAATGTAGAACTAATTGGCCAGTCGAAGAATCCATTAGCTCTCTAACGGTAGTATCTCAACGGATGGCTGTTGTCCTGGTCAAACTATAACCCGATGAATTTTGGCTATATAGCCGGTCGCTCGGGCAGGTGAGGCCATTAAGTGTCCAAATGCAACTACTGGAAAGTCCAGAAATTACACCATGAAGTAAAAGTTAGAAGTACTTGAACACCAAAAAGAAAGAAATATGGAACGGAAGTACTGTTGAAGGATATAAAGCAAGTGCAGCTATTGGCCGAAGGAAGGCTGCACAGGCCCTCAAGAAATGCTCAAAGTAAGCCGACGCTACTTTAACCCTCTGTCTATC
This sequence comes from Palaemon carinicauda, assembly GCF_036898095.1. Taxonomy (NCBI): domain Eukaryota; kingdom Metazoa; phylum Arthropoda; class Malacostraca; order Decapoda; family Palaemonidae; genus Palaemon; species Palaemon carinicauda. Next base: position 23,281,153 of record NC_090733.1, on the reverse strand, counting down.
TCAACCATACCTTTATAAAAAGTAATTGTCCATTTGAATTTAATTGCCTAGAGATAATAACATAAATCCTTTTCATATCCTTGTTGCATATGAAAATATGATGAGATTTTTAATCAAAGCATTGAAGAGCTACCTGAAGAACCGCAATCAAGTAATTATTGATTTTTTTAACGAATGTGTGAAAAGAAAATCTGCTTTTCTATAAAATAATCTCTCTTCGGTTATAATAGGATTATCAACAATTTTCCCTCTAATCCCTTCACACATTATTTGGCATTATTCAGAGCTATTTTTTCACGGGGATTAGGCAAAATAGCAAGCCTCGAAGTAGCATTGGAGACAAGAGGATTCCATGAAACACCAACAGATACTTTCAGAGCAAAATCCGCTTTATGGAGAGTGGCGTGCAACATGAAAAGCGGATTGAGAATTATCCTAATTCATCCAATTTTCATTAAAGATGAGAGAGCACTTGTTTAAATAATAATAATAATAATAATAATAATAATAATAATAATAATAATAATAATAATAATAATAATAATAACAACATAAAAAATAACAACAACAACATCAACAACAACAACAACAATAATAATAATAATAATAATAATAATAATAATGATACTACTACTACTACTACTACTACTACTACTAATAATAATAATAATAATAATAAAAATAATAATAATAATAACCATTTCCTACATTAGAGGAAACAGGCAAGTAGCCAAGTAGTGCTATATCAATAAATGAAATCTACAGTACATAATTAAATGAATTCAAAATGAGAACACACCACATAAATATCGCAATGGATAAAGGATGGAGTATGAAAATATAAATATTGACAAGAATACATTAAGTAAAAAATAAAAGTTACCAATTAACACTATGTCCTGTTCACTTGAAAGTTGATTTTGTTTGGCGTAATGCTTAAGGAATCAATATCGGAATATATAAATATATGACCAGCATCCACTACGAATAATAGAGAGTAATTTCTAATACAATAAAAGCCAATTAATTGTGAATGATATCTAATGTGGCAGGAACGTTTGCTTTCCATACCTGACATCATAACCTACTAGGTTACCATTAAAACTAACAACCACAGCAACATCACTTATAAAGGTCAAGAACATTCCCTACCGCAGTTATTGAAAACGGATAAGGCAGAAGCAGATGATAAGATGTTCAATCTGGTCTGCAAACACAGGTATTAAGAATACACTTCCTGACTCTAGGGATGATATTTATTTGTATCACATTAAATACCATTGGTGTTTTTGCACGAGGGAAGGGAACAATGCATTTCATAAGCGATATCTACCGAACGCCATGGCTTAAGAGTTTTAGGCTTTGCCTCTGAATCAGGCTAGAAGCAAATCATAAACGAAGCTACTCACAGGTATGGTAATTACTTGGACCTCATATACACTGACTTCCCTGGCGTTATAACTAGTAAGGTTGGTTCTCCAGTTGGGACATCTGATCATGCCTTGATTTCATTAGTAGTGAAGATTGAGCAGCCTGTCCCTGATATATCATACTCTTGTAAAATTTATATGAAATCCCAAGCAATCTGGAATGGGATTTTGCATGATCTTTTGTGCTTGAATTGGTCACAGTTATATAGTAGTGTAGATCCTGTTGTCCCTTTGAATGAGAATCTAGTCAACATAATTGATAGGCGTATCCATTCTCGTGTGCTAAGGTACCGAGTGAAGGACAAACCGTGGTCCAATGATGATTGTAGACGTGCTTATTTGGAGAAGCAGGAGGCCTATCATATTTGGGAGGGTAACAGATCAGATTTGACCTGGAAAAACTATACTCAGCTTCGAGCTTTTGCTCAGAGAATTTATGCCTCAACTGGAAAGGAATACAATTTAACCACAAAAGAAACCCTTTCTGGTACAACTCAGGAACATAAATGGTGGTCTACCCTTAAATCTGCACTCTTTGGTGTAGATGCAACAGTTCCTACATTACTTAAACCAGATGGCTCAGTCTTTCACTGTCCAAAGGAAAATGCAACCCTTTAGGCTGATGTTTTTGACAGTAAACAGAGAAATGAAAAACTTGAACCACCTCATTCCTGTTTTCCCGAGGCTAAACTAACTAGTTTAGCTTTTCGATCTCGTCAGATTAAGGCTCTGTTTATGGATCTGGATGCTTATGGAGGTGTAGACCCAAATGGTATTTTTCCTTTGTTTTTTATAAAGACGGCAGATTTCTTAGCTCCAGCGTTATCTGTTATTTTGCCCGAATTAGCAAGAAGAGGAGCTTTTAGCACTTGTTGGAGAATTGGTAATGTTACACCTATATGTAAATGTGTTTGTGGTAGCTCAAGTCCCACTAATTACCGCCCAATTTCCCTAACTCTCATATTATCTAAAGTTTTTGAACGTCTTCTGGCAAAGCGTCTTAATAGGTTTGCTGAAGGTAATCATCTATTACCTAGTTTGCAATTTGGTTTTCGTAAAGGCCTTGGAGCATGTGATGCCCTTCTTACAATCTTCAATGCTGTACAGAAATCTCTTGATTGTGGTCAGGAAGTTCGTATGATTGACCTTGATTTTAGTGCTGCCTTTGACCATGTTAATCTTGAGGCCCTTGTTTTCAAACTCAAACAGTTGGGAGTGGGTGGGTCGTTTCTTAGCATTATTATTATTTTTTTAAGTAATAGATCTCAAAGAGTTGTTGTTGATGGGGAACCATTGTGAGTATATAATGTGATATCCGGTGTTCCACAGGGTAGTGTTCTTGGCCCATTACTTTTCATACTATACACACATGACATGTGGTTTGGCCTGGAAAACTAGCTTGTTGCATATGCAGAAGATGCTACTCTCTTTGTTTCAATTCCGTCCCCTGAATGTAGATCTCGGGTTGGTGAATCCCTTAATAGAGATTTAGCTAAAATTAGTGCATGGTGCAGATTATGGGGTATAAAGTTGAATCCTAACAAAACTCAAAGTATGATTGTAAGTAGGTCAAGGACGGTGACTCCTCAACATCCGGATCTTAATATTGATAGTGTTTCTTTAAAATTTTATGACTCTTTTAAAATTTTAGGTGTGATTCTCAACAGCAAATTTAATTTTGAGAAAAACGTTAGGTCTGTGTCTTCTTCAATTGCAAAAAAAATGGCTTATTGAGAAAGTCTTACTAGATTTTCGGTGATCAATCTATTCTGAAGTGTTTTAATTCTTTCATTCTCCCTTGTTTTGAGTATTTTTCTTCTGTCTGGTGTTCAGCTGCTGATTCTCATCTTAATTTGTTGGACAGAAACTTACGGTCTATTAAATTTCTTATTCCTGATCTAGATATTAATCTTTGGCACCATTCTTCAATTAGTAGATTTTTCATAACTCTGACCATCCTTTATATTCAGATCTCCCCGGACAATTTTATCCTGTTCTTAATACTGGGCAGGCACCTAATTCTAATAGCCAGGCCTTTTCCATCATGAGGCTCAATACTAAACAGTATTCTAGAAGTTTTATTCCACTGTTACCAAGTTGTGGAATGATCTCCCTAATCGGGTAGTTGAATCAGTAGAACTTCAAAAGTTCAAAGTTGGAGCAAATGTTTTCAAGTTGAGCAGGTTGACATGAGTCTTTTTATAGTTTATATATGACATATCTGTTTTTGACGTTAATATATACTGTAGTTTATATAGGACATTCCTGTTTTGACGTTGTTACTGTTTTTAGAATGATTTATTATTAATTTATTCTCATAATTTATTTATTTCCTTATTTCCTTTCCTCACTGAGATATTTTTCCTTATTTGAGCCCTTGGGCTTATAGCTTCTTGCTTTTCCAACTAAGGTTGTAGCTTGGCTAATAATAATAATAATAATAATAATAATAATAATAATAATAGACAAATTAAATTTCCATGTTGCATGCTAGGTTATTCATCCAGCACTTTTCTTATCAGTATATTTTAAAATTCATCTTTTTGTCACAAAACATTGTAACAAGCTAAGTGAAATTGTTACTCGACTTACATTTTAAACCGAGTTCAATCTCCTTCCTTACCAGGAAAAGTAAGGAAATATGGAATAGAAAGAATATCTTACTTGCTAGGTACTCTGAACACTCTCTCTCTCTCTCTCTCTCTCTCTCTCTCTCTCTCTCTCTCTCTCTCTCTCTCTCTCTCTCTCTCTCTCTCTCTTTAAGGAATTTGAGGTAAGTACTATTATGCTTCATAGATTATTTTTAGATGTGCACATACTAACAAATCAATAACACCATTCAAATGATTATTTGTGTTACGATTGGTTTGATGAACGGTGTAAACTTTAAATTTTTATGGTCAAAGAACGTAAAAACAAGTCTTTGATATAACACATATGGAACATGTACACATGGGATCAATACTCGGGCGGCCTCCCCCCCCCCCCCTTATGAAATGTATAGATGTAAATGCTGAAGAGTGGAACAGGTGTGGAATTGTCAAGTGAGAGAGTGCACCATGGACATGCGATGTGTGCAAATGACAAAAAATGTACAACTTAATAAGTAGCCAAAGTGACTAACAGATAAATACACCAGCAGCAATTCGTGGGAAAAGCATAGTAGTCGGATTCCATCTTGGACAGTTTTCTACTGAAGAAGGACAATTGGGGGGGGGAGCTGTTGACCACTTTCTCGAGTATCGCACCAATAGCAATGTCACTAGCATCAGAATAGAGAAGAGGAGGGGCATGTAGTATACAAAAAGAGAGATTTGCAGCAGTAGATTAAGCAGAAGGCCGCTTCCGGAAAGGGACACCACTTCAAGTCTTTTGGCTTGCCCTTGAGGAGGGCATTGTGGAGAGAAAGAATGGCGGAACAAATGGTATACTTGTTGGACCAGAATGCAAGACCATTTTGTTGCAAGCGGTCAAGAATGATGTATAGGAGATGGAGGTTTTTCTCTTTGGAGGGAATGAGCCCTTGTATCTCATCCATGTAACATACGCAAAAGGGGAGGTCCTCTAAGATGCTATCCATAAGAGGGGGAAAAGTGGCCCCAGCATTACGAATGTCAAAATAGGAGTGAATGAATGTGTATTTTTAGAAGGGGATGGTGAGGGCGTTCTTGAGGATGTCTTTTGGGTTCATGGGCACATGATAGTACCCTTTCAGAAGGTCAAGAATGTGGAATATCTTCCTTTTTGGGCATGTAGGCGGTAATGTTGGGGATGTTGGGGAAGGGGTAGTAATTCAATTATGTTAGCATGTTCAGACATCTTTGATCCCCAAAACTGGGCAGGGAGCCATCCTTCTTCAAAACAATGTGTAGGGGTGACTACAATGGGTTTCAGACCTTCTGACTAAGGCCAATTTCTTAAATCATGGCAAACGCTCATTTAAATTTGGTAATGACCGGGCCCATGTCATCTTGATACAGTGATAAATTACTGTACTTGGCAGAAAACGTGGGATAATGCCAAAGTTTTCTTCTGTTGACTTCCAAGTATGACGTGAGGTAGGAGTAGGGTTCCGTGGGTATGCTGGAGGACGCTGGTTGAAGAGGTGTCAACGAACATGAGTCTGTATTGACTAAACATCGATGTACCACATCAGCCAGAAGGTTGGTAATGTTATGTCAGCAATGAGTAGCTTCAAGTAGTTCTTACCCGTAGGTAGGGATCTATGATCCAGTGTATATCAGTAGAATTAGAATAACTATGTCGTGTCCTGGAAAGAACATTAGAAAGTGGGAATTTCAAGCACCATTGACTACCATAAACCACACATCCATACTTTCATTATGCAAAAACAAAGGATTAGTGATAGAGGAGGCTACCATCATGATCAATGACCTACTTACAAGATTTTGCCCACAGACAACAGCCCGCACATTTCTTTGCAACAGCCCCGAATTTTGATAGGTAATACCATAACTGCGGATGATGGGGATCAGTAAGTGGCTGTAGAGGCCTGTAATTGGGGTATAAGTGAGGGATGTTATATGTGTGTGGTGGACAGCTTTGTTGCCGCTATGGCATGTCAAGGAGAGGGTGTCTGCATCCTTCCGTATTCAAGTCAGCTTTGATTGATGTTGAATGGTTGTCCTCTTCGTTAGGAGTAGAGTCATTGATGGAGGTCTTAAAGGCGGCAAAGTAAGTATGCCAAAAAGGCGTCGACTTTCGTCATTTGGTTATTTATAGGGAAGATATCGACATCTGGGATGGTGGCTTGTACAGGTTAAGGTAGAAATCATACCCAAGAGCAGGAAGTAGATTCATTTCCTGAGGAGAGCCCTCTGAGGCAGGTTGTAGGAGAGCAATACTGGTCATTTTTATGAGGGAGGGCGAAGCCATTTAGTCCCCCAACGAACTTTGAGAAAGCTGAAAAACTTTGGCTATAATATCGGCTGTCGGCCGGTGATGGTAAGTACTACTCCTGGAGATATGTTTTGAGGGCTTCATACTTTATTGGGTCTTCCCATTGGAGGCAAAGGCAACTGGAGATTTCAGGGAAAGTGTTCTCTGGGATCACCGTGAACACAAGGTCTACTTTGCTCCTTGAAAAAGGCACGCTCTTGATATGAAACTGAACTTCAGCCCACTGAAACTATGCAAACACTTCTCTACGGGTGAGGGGTGGGAGTTTCATTTATTTAGCCTGGAGAGAAGACTTAGGGTCGGTGGGTGGCATTGTTAAAGGGTAAGGCGCAGTGGTGAGCGGGAAGGTGGTGGGTGCTAGTCACTCCAGTGGTCACCACTGTGACTGGATAATAAGGGTCTTAACAGTAAAACGAGCAGAACATGATTAGTTTATTGAAATGACACAAAAGTTTATAAACAAATGGTTGAGGATAAAATTATCATCATCTCCTCCTACGTGTATTGACGCAAAGGACCTCCGTTAGATTTCATGAGTAGTCTCTAGCTTGAGCTTTTGTTGAATTCTTCCCCATTAATCATCTCTAACTTCTCACTTCTTTATCCTCAGCCATGTAGACCTAGGTCTCTCAGCTCTTCTTGTGCCTTGTGGAGCCCAGCTGAACGTTTGGTGAACTAATGTCTCTTGGGGAATGCAAAGAGCATGCCCAAACCATCTTCACCTACCCCTTGTCATGATGTCATCCCCATATGACATTCAAGTAATCTCTCTTATAGTTTCATTTTTAATCTTGTCCTGTCATTTAACTCCCAATATCTTTCTGAGGGCTTTGTTCTCAAATCTTCTAAGTCTATTGGAGATTGTTTCATCGTCATGCCATTATTATTATTATTATTATCATTATTATTATTATTATTATTATTATTATTATTATTATTACTAAAATCGCGTCTATATAGTAACTCTGAACTCAGTAGACTGATAAATAGCCTGATTTTTATATGTAATTTCAGTCAATTTGATTTCCAAATTTTACTTATCCTAGCCATTTTCTGATTTGCTTTTTTCAATCTTTCACTAAACTCTACAGTAACTCTACAGACCCTGTATTGGAGATCATAGTTCAGAATACTGAAATGATTCTACCTCATAAAAATATTAACAATCTAAAACATGCAAAGGCAAGCTTAAGCATGTTTTCCTGTTATCAGAGAGAGAGAGGGGGAGAGAGAGAGAGAGAGAGAGAGAGAGAGAGAGAGAGAGAGAGAGAGAGAGAGAGAGCATTACAGTGTATGAGCGTGAATGAAATACGCGTGCATTGCAGTCTACATCCCGATTCTAGTCATATGCCTGTGAAATCTCTTATCTTTCTGCAACAATTCACATTTTCTTGCTTTCACATCATCTGTCATGCCATAAGAAGTAATTAATCAAATTGAATCAATGATCTTATTTCTAGTGAACATAGTTACTAACCAACACGTTGAAACAACTCATCAGATGCAAACTGAATGTCTTTTCACTATCCCCTCCAATTTCTCCTCCGCAATGGAAACAAATGGATGAATCCTATCAAATGAAAGCAGATAGTTGTGAGTTAGGTTGATAGAATTTTCTCGAAAAAAAAAATCAGTTTTTCTTAGCTATACAGAAGAAAATCTTGCGTTATGGAGTGCATAAGAAAATTATTGGTGTTAAACGAAAGGTTAAGACCAAGCGTAAATCGATTAGATGAATTGTCAAAAACATAATAATCCTATTCTTCTGTTTAAGGGGATCCTCCTGCGTTAATTTCGGGGATATACTTTAGGATATCAAAAATGGAGAATCTTTGTCAGTGATTTGCACCATAACTGAAGAGTCTTGTGAGAAAATATCATATTAATTCTGCCATAATTAACCGAGTTTTTTTTTTTTTTTTCCCCTGGAAGTATATGGCACTACACGGGTTATCATAGTAACGTAGGATTATGTTCTCGAACGCGGGATTATGTTCTCGAACTCAGGGTAACTTATGATCCGTACACCAGTGTTATAGAATAGGAAAAAAAAATATCACACTATAAATAGTATTTTTGGCAGCTCAACACTCACTGCCTCAATGAATACTAGAAACCACTAATAAAAATAATCTTTGAGCCGTAACCAGAGAGAGGGATCCAAAGTAGTAGTCTCTCCAGTCAAAGCCCCAATAACTCTCTATGTGTAGTATCTAAACTATTCCCCTCAATATTCTTTACATAGATCTTTGTGTCTTATCTAACATATGCTCTAACACTTAAGTAAAGCTTCAAGTCTCTAATTTTAAAGTTAAATCTGATAGATCAATCTGATCAAATTCTTTTCATTTTAGACTAATTGGCTTTTAACTTCTCATAATCTCATATGGTTTCTTTAAAGCTCTTCATCTCATACTTATCCCTCTTATAATCTGTCTCGTGTCCAGGGGAAACACTTATCTGAGATTCGTCCATAATTCATATTTGTATTTTCCTCTCAGTTTTACTCATATCTATTTTCAGTCCCCCATTTCTGCATTCTATATTCAAATCATTCATCATATTTTGCAATTCCTCCCATGATTAACTAACGCAACTATGTAATCTGCAAATATTATTTTGTT
>NC_090733.1:23244679-23267179 GCF_036898095.1 Palaemon carinicauda | reverse complement strand
TTATAAGTGTAAGATGTTCCCTAATATATTTTTCTCTGTAGTGGCCCATCGAGAGACGTTAAATACATTTCTGTCAATGAATTTTATTGAAATATCTGTTGTCGCTTAGTACGCTCCAGTGTTAATAAATAGTTATTATCACCCTCTCCTAATATATTTAGTATTCTAGTCGTTTCACTGAGTAGTCCTCAGAAACATTACGCTAATCAACAATAAGAAATAAATGACCTTTTGTATCAGTTACCGTTTTTCTAACTATATAAGAATTGACAAATATTTTTAACAGAGATTTTCATGACAAATCTAATATCAGTCACTCAATTTCTATATACGTACTTGAAATAATATGCATTTGGATTGTGAGTCCTATAATATCTTTATAACGAAAAGAAAATAGTTTCCTTAATACAGACGTAAAGCCCATCGCACGACTCTATTTTATCATTATTTCCACATAAACATAAAAAAAACACCTTCTCCTACGAAACACTGACCAAATATTTTCCATCCATCAAATATATGACAAACATTTGGAGCAATAGATGTACTATGGAGGGATAGATTATTATATCAATCCAGTGACATTTGTATAGCCCTATTGACTATTAGTATCTTCCTTTTTAACTCCCCGAATTTATAAGACTTAAATAAATAAGTCTTCAATTTGGTGTCAAGATCTTAGAAAGTATTATGACGACAATTGAATCAAAATTTGAATCGAGCATAAACATACTTTCGGTTGATCATTGTAATTCATTAAATGACTTTATATTTATATGTCAAAATGAGAGAGAGAGAGAGAGAGAGAGAGAGAGAGAGAGAGAGAGAGAGAGAGAGAGAGAGTTATTTAATCCTTTAAACATAACCATAATCAAGAATGGAAAACATTACAATATCTATTTTATCAAAATATACGTGAAAAAGTACAATGTTTTATTTCTCTCATTGACTTAGCAAACACTAGAAATGGTCTTTAAACGAAAACGAAGATATATAACATTATCATCAGCTTCTGCATGCATAGTAGATACTTGAGAGTCATAATAGTGCATAAGTTGACAATATAAGTAAGGTTAAAGACCTTTTTGTTGTTACGCAACCCGAAGACCTAGGTGGCAATTAACTTGGAAAACAATTAGTTAGAAAGGATGGCGTCATTTCAAGGCGAAGAGCTGATGCAATTGTTAGAATTACTGAAGGAAAAGGTAGCCCACATGTTTCATTGGGTTTGTTTTCTTTCAAATGTTAATCCATACACACACACACACACACACACACACACACACTCACTCACTCACTCACACACACGCATATATATATATATATATATATATATATATATATATATATATATATATATATATATATATATATATATATATATATATATATATATATATATATATATATATATATATATATATATATATATATATATATTTATATATATATATATATATATATATATATATATATATATATATATATATATATATATATATATATATATTTATATATACATATGTATATATTTATATATATATATATATATATATATATATATATATATATATATATATATATATATATATATATATATATATATATATCTATATATATAAATATGACAAATTTCGTAGATAATTTGTATTTTTCCTACCATACAAACCTTTGCTATTTCCATGGGGGTAACATTTGGCGGAGCTGAATGACGAGCCATTAAAATTAAACGAGGGTTAACTACCCCCTTGCTAATTAGCAGGGGGTAGGGAAGGGGTAGCTAGCTACCCCTTCCCCCCTCACACACTGTGAATAGCTCAATTCACTTAAAGGTAGGACTTGACTTGGGGGTCAGGGCTGGCGGGTAACATTTGCGTAAATAGCAAAGGTTTGTATGGTAGGAAAAATACAAATTATCTACGAAATTTGTCATTTGTTCCGTAACCCAATACAAACCATTGCTATTTCCATGGGGTGACTTACCCTTAGGAAGGGCGGAAAGTCCCCAGCCTTCTGGCTTCGGCTTTACCCGGGGACTCCAATTCCGAGTTGTAGAACTCAAGGAACGGGAGTCCCTAACCCTCGCACGCTGTCATGTTTGACCATCGTGCGGCCTACTAGGATGTGTGTGAAGGAGAATAACGTGACTCGTCCTAGGCAGTTGACCTGGAGTTCTTTATTGAGGAACTCTAGGCTAGGACGTTCCCAATACCACCTCGTCAGGGTATGGGGGACGCGACAGTATTAAGGCTAATACTAGGAGCACAAGGAAGCATGGTTTACCTGCAGAGGTTGAGGTCAGCTGCGCAAAGACCTGGATGCTGCTATCCCCAAGAGAGGGGAGAATGAAGAAAGAAGTATGGGCCAGACATACTCTTTCATTCACGCAGACTAAAACCGGGTAACAATGCCCTCAACCTTCTGCTACTTGTCCAATAAGGAGCCTGAGGTTAGACCAGCTGTTGTGCAGCCACCACAGGACCGATAAAAAACGTATCGAGGTTCCTGTGGGTCACGTCCTGCAGGTAGTGGGCTGTGAACGTCGTCTGACGTTTCCATACCCCGGCTTGTAGAACCTGCGTCACAGAGAAGTTTCTCTTGAAGGCCAGGGAAGTAGCATCACCCCTGACGTCGTGAGCTCTGGGACGACATGACGGAGGAGAGTCGGGATTCAAGGTGCTGCTTATTACCTTGCGAATCCATGAAGAGATGGAGTTCTTGGTGACCCTCCTCTTTGTCCTCCCTATGCTCACAAACAAAGCTTGCACATGAGGACGGGCTGCGGCTGTCCTTTTGAGGTAGCGCCTCAGACTCCTGACTGGGCACAGTAACAGATGGTCTGGGTCACTTGTTACAGAACGTAGACTCGTTACCTTGAAGGAGTGGAATCTTGGATCCGAAACCCCAGGGTTTTGAGTCTTAGCAATGAACTCAGGGACGAACTTGAACGTTACCTCCCCCCATCCCCTTGAATGGGCAACGTCGTAGGAGAGACCATGAAGTTCACTTACTCGTTTGGCCGCGGCCAACACGAGTAGGAACACCGTCTTCCACGTTAGGAGGCGATCAGACGCCTGGCGTAATGGTTCAAAGGGAGCTCTTTTCAGAGCCCTGAGCACTTGAACCACGTTCCAAGGAGGGGGTCTGACTTCCGACTGGGGCAAGTAAGCTCGTAGTTGCGTATGAGTAGAGAAAGTTCCAATGAAGAGGAAATATCTACTCCTTTCAGCCTGAAGGCTAAGCTTAAGGCTGAGCGATAGCCTTTCACCGCCGAGACCGAAAGGCGCATTTCCTCCCGAAGATATACAAGGAACTCCGCTATTGTTGGAATAGTGGCATCGAGCGGAGAGATACCCCTTCCACGACACCAACCACAAAAGACTTTCCACTTCGCCTGGTAGACGCTAGCAGAGGATTCTCGCAGGTGTCGAGACATCCTGTCTGCAACCTGTTGAGAAAATCCTCTCTCCGTGAGGAGTCGCTGGATAGTCTCCAGGCGTGAAGCCGAAGCGAAGCTACGGCCTTGTGGAAGATGTTGCAATGTGATTGTCTGAGTAGCTCGTGACGTGGAGCGAGTTCTCTTGGGGGTTCCGTTAGGAGTTGCAGAAGGTCCGGGAACCATTCCGCATGATGCCATAGCGGAGCTATGAGAGTCATGGAGAGGTTGACCGATAGGTTGGCCTTGTTGAGCAACCTTCTCATCAGACAAAAAGGTGGGAAGGCATAGACGTCCATATTGTCCCACCTGTGTTGAAATGCATCCTGCCAGAGAGCCTTGGGGTCCGGGACTGGAGAGCAGTAAAGGGGCAGCCTGAAAGTCAAGGCTGTCGCAAACAGGTCTACAGTCGGGGAACCCCACAAAGTCAGGACTTTGTTGGCTATCTGAGGATCCAAAGACCACTCGGTACTCACTATCTGCGTCGCCCTGCTGAGGCTGTCGGCGAGGACATTCCTCTTGCCAGGAATGAAGCAAGTTGACAGTGAGATCGAGCGGGTTTCAGACCATCTCAGAATCTCTACTGCAAGATGGGATAGCTGCTGCGAGAAGGTACCTCCCTGCTTGTTGATATAAGCCACTACTGTGGTGTTGTCGCTCATCACCACCACGGAGTGGCCCGCCAGGATTTGTTGGAACTGTTGAAGAGCCAGAAAAACGGCCTTCAATTCTAGCAGGTTGATGTGGAGGCACCTTTCCGATTCTGACCAAAGGACTGAGGCTCTTTGGTTCAGAATGAGGGCCCCCCACCCTTGATTTGACGCGTCCGTAAACAGAGTCAAATCTGGGGGGAGGACGAGAAGATCTGCTCCTTTCCGTAGGTTCTCATCGTCCAGCCAACATCGAAGATCCGCCCGTTCCGAAGGTCCTATGGGAACTAGGAAGTCCAGGGAATCGTTTCCCTGATTCCATCGTGACTTCAGCCGCCACTGGATGGATCTCATCCTGAGGAGGACGTTTGGAACAAGACGAACCAAAGACGATAGATGGCCTAAGAGACGTAACCACAGTTGGGCTGGAAGCTCTTCTCGTCTGAGGAAAGGTTCTGCTACCTTCCTCAGCCTTGCTATCCTTCCGTCTGATGGAAAGGCTTTGTGGAGAATCGTGTCTAGTTTCATGCCTAGGTATACCAGTTTCCTCGTAGGGCACAGAGAGGACTTCTCGAGATTTACCAAGATCCCTAGATCTTGGCAAACTTCCAGAAGCCTGTCTCGGTGTCGCAGAAGGGTCGACTCCGAGTCTGCCAGGATTAGCCAGTCGTCCAGATAACGAGGGAGACGGATGCCGTTCCTGTGAGCCCACAACGAGATCAGAGTGAACACCTTGGTGAACACCTGGGGTGCCGTGGAGAGACCGAAACACAGCACTTTGAACTGGTAGGCCTTACCGTCTAGGCTGAATCTTAAGTACTTCCTGGAAGACGGATGGATGGGGATCTGGAAGTACGCGTCCTTCAGATCCAGAGTGCCCATAAAGTCTTGTGGTCTCACTGCAAGTCTGACCGTGTCCGCTGTCTCCATACTGAAACGAGTTTGTATGACAAACTTGTTTAGTGCTGAGAGGTCGATGACCGGTCTCCAGCCTCCAGACACCTTCTTTACAAGAAAGAGTCGACTGAGGAAGCCTGGGGAGCCGTCGTCGACCTCCTGGAGAGCATCCTTCTTGAGCATGGTCTCGACTTCTGCCGGGAGGGCCAACCCCTTTGGTGGTCCCAAGGCATAGGAGTTCAACGACACTGGATTCGCTGTCAGGGGAGGTAGAGATGTTGTGAACGGGATGCGATACCCTTGACCGATCACAGAGACCGTCCAAGGGTCGGCCCCGAGTTGCTGCCACCTCTGCACGCAACTTTTTTAGGCATCCCCCCACAGGTGGACACGCGGGGGGACTGCCACTCCCAGTGTTTGCGACCTTTGCCGCTTCCTCTAGGAGTTCTACCCCTAGAGGACTTGCCACGTCTTGTCTTTCGGCTGAAAGGACTGCGGCTTAGACACGCTTGTCTTAGCTGCCGGAACCTGCTTAGGTGTCTTGCGAGCCTGCTGTTGACGTTGTTGTTGAGGGGCTGGAGGTTATAGGGCCGAGATGTCAGGGCCCTTTGGAGGAGAGAGTCCTGGTTCGATCTCCTCCACCTCTCAGCCGTCTGCTCAATGTCACGAGGCTCCAGTAACTCCCCTTCAAAATTAGAGGAGTGTCTGAGCCTGCTGACGTCTGCAGTGGGGATCTTCGGATGGCACCTCTCGGACACTGAATCGCGTCTTTTGAGGATCATGTTGGCCCACAGGTTAGTGACCTGGTGTGCTAGAAACTCAATAGAGCGAGAGCCCGAGAAGAGGAAGGTCTCCAAAGCTTTCCTATTGCTCTCCTTGGACAGATCCTCGGATCGCAATAGGATGCCCAGAGACCCAAGCCAGAGATCAAGCCACGAAGTTGCCTGCATGGCACTCTTCGCGACTTTTCCCAGGTTTTGGGTCTCTGACGCTGCAAACGTAACCTGCCGGGTAGAGAGCTTCTCGAAAGAAGTTCCCTTTGCTAGTTCTTCCATGGAATGATGGAGTGGGAGAGACATGCAAGACTCCCCGTCGATCTCGAAATACCTCCTCTGTTGGACTAGAGGAGGTGGGAGAAGTTTGAACCCGGCAGAAGAACGTCCTGAGGAGGCCAGACCGGAGAGTTGAGCTTTGACCTTGTCTCTGGCGCATTTCCCCCCTTTAGACCAGGGCAAAGCCACACTAGTCTTGGGGGGCTTCTGGACACCAAAGACCTCGTCAAGCACAGTGTCTTTCCCCTCGCGAGGAGCTGTCTCCGGGTCCTTGATTTTGTTGAGCTCCCTCATCAATCCAAGGACCTGCCAGAACGCATGTTCTGACTCGCTGTGCTCTCCTCTTGGTGGAATGGCAGCTAAGTTTCCCATCCCCAGGAGGTCTTCTTGGGGACATCTGGCGCGCAGGCGTGCGGGCGTTGGCTGGACAGGAACAGGAGATTCCTTGGGGAGCGTGGGCGCGTAGGAGCACGGACTCAAGAAAGAACATGTGCGCGCATGTGTGAATGCGCGTAGGCACGCAGGAGCGCTGGTGCGCGGGCGCTCAGACTCTTGACTAAGTCCAGAAGCGCAGGAGAACGTCGGCCAGAAGAGCGCGTTTAGCGAGCGCCCTTCTTAGGGTCTGCAGGAACCAAGGCATGCGGACGTGAAGGGCGAGCTGCAGAAGATCGTGGGCGCGGTTGCCCCAAAATAAGAAGGCGCTCAGCAATAGAAGGGCACGCAGGCATCAATGGGCGATCAGGAGAGCGCAAGCAAGGCAAAGGAGAACCCTTGCGTTCATCAGGACCAGGCGAGCGTGGGCGCACAGGGCGCGCATCAGGCACAAGCACAAATGAGTGCTTGCGCGCGGGCGAGTGCTTGAGCGCAGGAGAATGATGGTGCGCAGTGCGCGCATCAGGAAGGCGCTGCAACTTCTCTGGAGGATGAGAGCGCCCAGGAGAGAGCTGGCGAGCAGGAGATTACTGGGGCGTTGGAGAGCGCTGCAACTTCTCAAGAAGATGAGAGCGCTGGCAAGCAGGAGATCGCTGGCGCGTTGGAGAGCGCTGGCGAGCAGGAGATCGCTGGCGCGTTGGAGAGCGCTGGCGAGCAGGAGATCGCTGGCGCATTGGAGCGCGCTGCAACTTCTCTGGAAGGTGAGAGTGCCCAGGTGAGCGCTGGCGAGCAGGAGAGCTCCCAGGTGAGCGCTGGCGAGCAGGATGGCGCCCAGGTGAGCGCTGGCGAGCAGGAGAGCGCCCAGGTGAGCGCTGGCGAGCAGGAGAGCACTCAGGTGAGTCCTGGCGAGCAGGAGAGTGCCCAGGTGAGCGCTGGCGAGCAGGAGAGCGCCCAGGTGAGCGCTGGCGGGCAGGAGAGCGCCCAGGTGAGCGCTGGCGAGCAGGAGAGCGCCCAGGTGAGCGCTGGCGAGCAGGAGGGCGCCCAGGTGAGCGCTGGCGGGCAGGAGAGCGCCCAGGTGAGCGCTGGCGAGCAGGAGAGCGCCCAGGTGAGCACTGGCGAGCAGGCGAGCGCCCAGGTGAGCACTGGCGAGCAGGAGAGCGCCCCGGTGAGCGCTGGAGAGCAGGAGAGCGCCCAGGTGAGCGCTGGCGAGCAGGAGATCGCTGGAGCGTTGGAGAGCGCTGTAACTTCTCTGGAAGATAAGAGCGCCCAGGTGAGCGCTGGCGAGCATTGGCGAGCAGGAGAGCTAGAGCTCCATTGCACGCAAGCGAGCAGGTGGCGCGCAGGGGAACCCTGCGTAGGCGCCCAAAGCACGTCAGCAGCCAGGAACGGCGAAGGGAGGTCTGGTAGGTGTAGGGGATCGCGAACGATCCGCAGGAAGTTGCAGTGACGATCCTCTCCAGACGAGACGGATCCTCCACAGGGGAGGAGACGAAGATCCAAAGAGGCGCCTCCTAACTCCCTTGTAGGGAGAAGGAAGACCTCTCTCGCGCAGAGGGCGAAGCGAAGGCGCCCTCTGGGTAGGAAGACGGGTCATCCGTCCTCTGAAGAGGAGTCTCTGTGGTGAAACTTCCCTCACGGAGAAGAAACACTTGCAGGAGAGACCGTAGGACTCCACTGCCCTCCCGAAGGAGACCGAGCCTTCCGCAACAACAGCAACAACAGCAGCAGAAGGCCTCCGAAGAGGAGTCTCTGTGGTGAACTTTCCTCACGGGGAAGAAACACTCGCAGGAGAGACCGGAGGACTCAACTGCCCCCCGAAGGAGACTGAGCCTTCAGCAACAACAGCAACAAGAGGCCTCCGAAGAGGGATCTCTGTGGAGAGCTTCCCCCACGGGGAAGAAACACTCCTGCAGCTGCTCAGCCCCTTGAACGTAGCCGCAGATGCAACCGCTCAGCCCCAAGAGCATAGTTGCACAATATAAATTAAGGTAAGAGAAGTTTCCCCCGAAAGAGAAACAACTCAAAACCTGGGAAAGGAACCTCCCTCGGAAGGGAAGTGTCCCCACCCAAGGAGGCGAGCCTCCTGCGAGTTCTAAGATGAACTGAGGAGCTGTCGATATCACGGGAGGACTTCCAGGAGGAGAGACACGCCCCTGACGAAGATCCAACCCACAAGACAGCTCTGCTTCGTAGACCCATAGGCAAACGAACAGCAAATCATTAACTGTGAAAAAAATGAACAGTAATTAGTTAACATTCATTCCCCCGGGAAGACTCCGAAGAGGAACCCGAGGGAAAAAACCCAAGAATTACATAACGGGCAAGCGCCCTCCACCTCACCTATACTCATGGGAAGGTGGGGGGTAGGGCGCTGGCGAAAGCTGTAACAAAACAGAATTAAACAGTTACGCTATGCCATTAAAAAAAGTTCACTAAAAGTAAGAACGAACAACCACGAAGGGAAACGTTCTACAAACTGAAGTTAACAAAAAACAATTAGATTTATAACAAGTAATAAAAAAAATAATTGTAAAGCACAGCGTTGCAACTCCACCCGCATAGAGGAGTTATGTAATAATTATAGTAAATGTAGTAAAGGTGAACGAGCTCCAGGAGATCGTGAACCATGAACTACTACTTAGAGGCCTGACTGCCGGCGGCCACACGGAGATATCGTACATACACACACAAGCGTGAACACTGAAAAGGAAACTTACTGATTTCCATACTAAGATATATACGTAAACATAAAATATGTTACATATATATATGAGTACAAGAAATGTAAGTAGTTAAGTAAAGACAAAACAACAATAATGGCTGGCCAAGCGAGGACAGGAACGGAGACGTCCGATCACTGTCCGAGCCAAAAGTGAATTGAGCTATTCACAGTGTGTGAGGGGGGAAGGGGTAGCTAGCTACCCCTTCCCTACCCCCTGCTAATTAGCAAGGGGGTAGTTAACCCTCGTTTAATTTTAATGGCTCGTCATTCAGCTCCGCCAAATGTTACCCCCATGGAAATAGCAATGGTTTGTATTGGGTTACGGAACAAATATATATATATATATATATATATATATATATATATATATATATATATATATATATATATATATATATATATATATATATATATATATATATATATATATATATATATATATATATATATACAGAAAGAATAGCATTCAATCAGAGCTTTACTAAAGCCTTAGATCATATGCTAGTTACAACATAAAGATCTGTGGAAAGAATAATGATGGGACTAACAATAAGAGACAAAAAAGAGCAACATGGAAACGAGAGCAAACTAAAGTAGAGAATATTCTAACAATATGTAAGAATAAGAAACGGACATGAGCACGGCATATAATTAGAATGACAGAAAATAGATGGATATTAGGAATAACAGAGTAGGTCCCTAAAGATTGTAAAAGATGCAGAAGGAAGTGAAGGCGATGGATTGACGAACTAAGAAAGTTTGCGGAGTGGATTGGCAAAGAAAGACCATAAACAGACATGACTTCAAGGACATGTCTGAGGCCCTTGTCCTCCACTAGACTAATAACTACTAAGGTTTATAACACATTTCTATTGTAACAATAGCTAATAAAGATGGTTGGCCGACATTTGAGCGCAAGACTAATGAGCGCCGTCAAATAAGCGCCGACAATTTAGCGCAAGACAGTTGAGCGCAATAACATATGAGCGCCGACATTTGAGCGCCATAAATTCAACCCTTTCTCTCCATATTTGTTGCATGGTTATTACAGTCGTGTAGTAACCATCGTGAAAATCATTCCATTTAGGAAAAGTAAACATTTCATCAAACTCTTTCTCTCTTTCTCTCTCAGTATTCGTGTTTGGCTATTACAATCGTTTGATATATTATCGTTAACATTTCAAAGCTTATTAAACAATTTTGAACAATTTTTTTTTTAAATTTGAACAATTTTGAACAATCTTACTTTGTTATGAATTACCATAAAATATAAATAAAAACAATTAGGGATAATAAACACAATTATTCAATATGGGACACTCGTTTATTTATTACAAGTAATTAACATGAAATATAGTAAAAAAAAATTTGAGATAAATACAATTATCTAAGTAAAATAACCATTTCTTTAAAGTAAGAAAATGAAATTGTTATGACATTGAATTTTTTTTTTAAAGTAAAAACAATTTATCTAAATAAAACAAAACTATTTCTGTAAGCTAATATTATAAGATATTGACCGGAGATATTCTATTGGTTCTGTTGAAGAATATTCACTAACAATTCTAGATATTGCTTTATTGACTCTTACATATTTAGTGTTTTTTCCAATGTCTTGCCCCGAATCTATCCGGATCACTTTATTTGCTGTATGATTTTGTTCTAGTTTTAAAATATCAACACATTTGTAAATTGTAGGATGCATATGACCTACGGACATCTGTATTGCCCGATGCCACCCTTCTAATGAATTATTGGTACGTGGAAGTTCACTAAGAACACGTTCATATACACTCCAAACACTTGGAGGGAACATTGCATTTCTTCTTCTCCCTCTCCTGCAAGGTCTACCTATCCAAGTATCTTCAAAATATAGTACTAGATCATCTAACTCATCAGGAACTACATCTTGTAATAATTCAAAAACATTTACTATTTCATTGGGAGGAACGAATGCTAAGGCCACCAGCATTTTTGTGTATTTTCGTACTTCTTCACTGCCACAGTATAAGTCGTTCAAACCTAAATCTTGAATTTTTCGCCAAACGGCTTGCGATAAATGGAAAAACACCCTAACACCTCAGCGTTATTAAAAACGGAAAGAAAAGCATTATGAAACGCTTTCTCATAGTCGCAGGAAATGGAAACTGGAGCAATCTCGTTATCATTGTTTACATTCCTAAAAGTTTTGTTTATATTTCCTAAAAGGGATAATTCCAAGTTTTAATGTTAATAACCAAACGACTGTAATTATATTTAACATTGGAGAGAGAGAGAGAGAGAGAGAGAGAGAGAGAGAGAGAGAGAGAGAGAGAGAGAGAGAGAGAGAGAGAGAGAGACATTTTGGCGCTCAACTGTCAGCGCTCAAATGTTACTGCGCTTAAGTGTCTTGCGCTCATACGTCGGCGCTCATTTGCCGGCGCTTATTTGTCTTGCGCTCAAACGTCGTCGCACGAATAAAGATATCAGTATCAACATCAAATTCTACTCCATGCTAAGCCATCTTCCCGTGCTTCTGTGTCTTTTCTTTTAATAGCTTTAAATGCTGTCTATACTTCTACTTTTACGTTTGCTATCAGCTCTGTTGTTTCATTATTTCTACTGGTGAAGTTATTCTTTAGATCAGTATTGTGTAACCCTATTTAGAAATCCACTGCATTCTTTATCACTCCATGTCCATTGTTCAAAGTTTTCTTTTCATCAATTTGATGATTCTCGCTTTCTTTAGTGTTTCCTCAATTTTGGTCAGATTGATTCTACGAATATCTTAAGTTTTTAGTTTGTCTATTCTTTTATTTCATTATTTATTTATTCATTATTATTATTTTTTCCTTTTGGGGGGGGGGGGATTGTTCTGCTAATTCTATTTCATCTCTTTTGTATTTTATCCTCACTTCCAATCTTTACTGTACCTTATTAGTTTTTCTGCCTTTTCTCATAGTTTTTCTTGATATTGTTTAGAAACTTTTCCACTTATCTCTTCTAGTGATTCCTATACAAATTATGTTAAATTATCATAAATATACTCTTCACTTTCTTCCATTTCATCATGTAGCTGGGAGTAACTGTTTTGTATTGCTAAACTAAACTCGTCAGATTTTCTTTTTCTTTGCAAGCGTTTTTCTTTTCTTTCTCAAAATTGATTCTGTCTTTCCATAGATCTAATCCAATTTTGTTTTTCACCATTCTATGATCGCTTGAATTTCACCTATTTAACGCTGTTACATCTTTAATTAATACGACTTTTTCACTGAGAATAAAATCTATATTTTTTCTTTTTCCTCCATTTGGGCTATTGATAAGAGTTAAACAATTATCCACTTTTAATTTATAGTTTAATTTCCTCTTTTGTTGGTATTATGTATCGTCTGAATACCTTGAACTGAATTTGCAAAAAAAAAAAAAAAAAAATCGGTTTTCGTGTGTGGATATGATGAAAAGAAGAAATTTAAATATCAACTAAGAAAAAGTATTTAATTTTTATTTGAAATAAGAATCGGTACCATAAAGGTGTCCTAAACATGGTCTATGTCAACCTCTTAATCTTCAAACCCCTTGTTGTTGTCGATCATATGTCAATTTAAAGGAGAGAGAGAGAGAGAGAGAGAGAGAGAGAGAGAGAGAGAGAGAGAGAGAGAGAGAGAGAGAGTGTGTGTGTGTGTGTGTGTGTGTAATAATTAGGAAAAAATCAAATAATCATACACAGAGAGAGGCTTTGTTCTCTAACGTTTTAAAAATAGCATTACTGAATCTTCGAAAAAAAGAAAAAATACAGATGCTTATTTAGGGGAGGAATTTCCGTGACCCGTTTTCATCGTTGTCATATGCTTGCAAGATCGTAAATTCTAGTTATAAATGGATAAGACATGGAGCGTTGAAATACCCGGGTTTGTTGAGCGAATAATGGGCATTTTTATTATTATTATTTACTTATTTTTTTATTTAATTTATTTATTTATTTATTTATTTTTTTTTTTTTTTTTTTTTTTTTTTTTTTTTTTTTTTTTTGCTCCATGTGAGATTCAGAGATACCTTTGAAATCCTGTTGCTTCCGAAACCCTACTCTTATTTCAAGGTCATGATAGCTTGTGTGAATTTAATGATTAGGATACATTTCACTTACTATATGTAAGCCATTCAGATTTTCATAGCGATTATGTCTTAATATCTCTATTGTAATATTTGCCAATGATATCGAATGATTGAAGACTGTCTGTTTCTCCTTTTGATGATCACCCGCGTCATTCATATGTATTCTCTGACGTAACTTTGCCGGTCCCTTCGGAATTTCTTTATGCCCCTCATACAGCGGCTTTCGGAAAACCTTGTTCAGGCTTGGACGGGAAGTTTTGGCTGTCCGCAGCCATCCAAACTAGACCCCGAGATGCTATGCATTCAGTCCGATGTTGTACGTAGTGGTACGGGCTTTTCCGAGGCTGTCCAGAGTCTATTTCAGAAAAATAAAACATGTTTAAGTTTTGACTGCGGACTGGCATTTCAGTGGCAATTGGTTGATCAGGTTAACTGCATTTTCAATTTAAAATGGATGTGCCCTTATATTGAGTAATTACATAATTAACTTATGCATTTTTTACATTTCAAATAATAATTTCTTTCTTTATCATTTTCCAAGAATAACTAAAACATAATGTTTAATGTTTAAGTGCTGTATTCGTCCTCTGATTAGATTTAATCACTTAAAGGTTAATGCAAACTACCCTTATTTCGCTCAAATATTAATGTTCTCTAAACTAGCATGATGGATAGGAAAATATACCACAAGTTAATATCGACTGCATACTAAATATATTATTTAAGTGGGAAATAATCACCAGATGGATCGCAGGTCAGCCTACGATATTAATTTGAGGGAACTATCGTGCTCTCATCTTCATATGTATGATAAACTACCTATGAATATATTTGTACTCCCAAAAAAATTGGTGAAATTTATAGAATCCAAAAAAAAAGTCGGTACAACCAAAATCTGTACAATGTCAGAAGTTTAAATAAGCACCTATGAAACTATTGTATATATATATATATATATATATATATATATATATATATATATATATATATATATATATACAGTATGTATATGTATATTTCACAATATATACACTGACGGATAAATGAGAGCAGCAGATATAGGCTCATTCATATGAGAATTTTATTGTTTAGGAGTCAAGATCGACAATGTTGAAATTTTCGAAAAGTACAACTATAATAATAATAATAATAATAATAATAATAATAATAATAATAATAATAATAATAATAATAATAATAATAATAATATTCATAATAATAATCATAATAACAATAATAAAAACAACAATAATAATAATAATAATAATAATATCATTTATTAGACAAAATATTTACAAAGAAAAAAAAAGAGATTCACAATAAAGTCTCAGTTCAAGCCCATGTGGAGCGGGGCTATTTTGGAATAATACAACTGAAATAATACCGTAAAATAAGAACAAAAAATAAAGAGTTGATATACACAAACATTATACATGCAATATATATACACACAAACACAAACACACACACACATACACACACACACACACACACACACACACACACACACACACACATATATATATATATATATATATATATATATATATATATACATATATACACACACACACATATATATATATATATATATATTATATACATATATATACACATTTATTTATATATATACTGTATATATGTATATTTATATATATATATATATATATATATATATATATATATATATATATATATATATATATATATATATGTATATATATATACACATATATATACACACATGTATATATATATATATATATATATATATATATATATATATATATGTATATATATATATATATATATATATATATATATATATATATATATATATATATATATATACATATATATATCACTCTAAAATCAGAATGGAAATGTATACTCATATAATAAAGAAACGTGCTATATGAAGCAGTGGTCAACACACTGAGAATAGTAAATATTTGACAAAGATTCAGCTAAACAGAGTTTTAGTAAACAGATAACAAGAGATTTATATACGATTTTTCAAAAGATCGGACGCAAAACACTCTATTTAGATAAGCAAGCAGAGTATTCTATAATTAATACCTTGATAGAGTTACGATTTTTCATACCTATTTACAAGTATGATGGAAAGAGTTAAGTTTGAGTTTCTTGTTACATAAGGATGCACTAATTGTTCATGAGTTAGTTTTCATTTTAAATCTGAAAACGAGTTTGATTTAATTTTTGGAAGACCATATTTATTAAGAACTTGTAAGTGTGCATCTCCCAGCTTCATATTTCGAAAAAGGTCTGAAGAGTGGCGATGTATGAGCTAGGTAATGACTGAAATTTTTTATTCCTACCAATATCTGTTAACGATTACAATTAACGGCTGGAAATTGTTTCACGGCTACTCTCCCACGCTGTAATGCAGTAAATTAAGTGAAAAAATACTAACGAGTGATACAATTGTTCTATAGTATTACTTTGACAATTTTACCCCCTTAAGCATTTACCACTCCACTTCTAGTCAAGATTGTCATTTCCAATAACAACCCTCATATTTCCGGGGACTAGAGCAAAGTAGCCAGTTTTTTTATGAGTTACGTTACCGGATAGCATGTGGTACCACCCGTGTGACGGGCCAGGAGGAGGTTTTGACTCGGTTGCATTCATCTCGCCTTTGACTCACAACCTACTCTTGGCCCGTCGCACGGGTGGTACAGTATCATGGTCTAAAATTGATTCCTAACATAATTTTCTCACTATGAATGAAGATAGGAAATTATCTTCATAAATTTCATATATAAAAGAAATCTTCATGGCGATTGGGAAAAAAAAATATTAAGTATTTCTTATATGTAGTATATATGGATTGGATTCCGTTGACTAACAGCCAGCAGCATTGTGGTTCCAATACCTGTCTGCTGGAACCTTAGTCCTTAATAGCATTTAATGGACTTTATAATCTTTTCACAGTTTAATCATATTTGGACATCTTAGACTTATTAATATATTCCGCTTAAATAACAAAAAATTAAGATTAACAGTTATATCCCCACAATCCAATTTCAATATCCATAAATGTCTTCAACGAGTTACCTCATGTACAAAGAATTGAGAATAACGTTTGTTCACAATCAAAATCAGTTATTATATTCAGTAAGAAAAAAAAGATTATCCACTATCATATATGGGTTATATCAGAGTAACTGCTGTGAGTACGGAATTACCATCCAAAATGCAGTCTTTATCAAATCTCTCACCAATATAATTTGTCAGTACATATGAATAAATGTACTTTAATGAATATAAATTTCCATTTTCCATGTTTGTCACGAAGGTTTAAAATATTGGGAAATATGAGACAATCACACTCTGGATTCACAATTTCTGATAGAAAGTATTTAATCCTCAATTCCATCAGATTATCTATTATTATTCGTACATGGGTAATTTTTCTATATTGAAGCACTCATAATAATCGGTTTTTCGGTTTTGGACACTATTTTACAGAAAATTAGGGGCATACGATAAGACAACTCTCAGAAATAAATATCACTCATCTCTTGAACCGTAGTTTTTATAATTAAAATTTCATGGACTCTGGAGATTTTATTTTAATCATATAACTATTGACATCCTAGCAGATTTTGTAGAGTATAATGTAATGGAGATAAGTTATGGTAAAGAAACTAAGTGGGATCGTCAGTGAGGTAAAAAGCTTGATTCTTAAGCTCTGAATCCTCTCGTAGAATTTTCGCTCTTCAAATAACCCTGCCCAATATATTTGCTTATCTGTGCAGATATTGCACCGGTTCCTCCAATCGTAAGTGAACATCATTGTCATGCAATGTCATCAAAATGAATATCGACTCTAAATCTAGGCAGTGCAATCGTAATACCTGTGTTTGCAGATCAGATTATATATTTGCATTTAATCTGTTTCCGTCTTATCCACTTCCAATAACTGCGATGCATTCATCTTGAGACTCATGTGCGATATTACTAGAACTACATGTTTAAATGCTAATCAAATTGGCTATGACTTAAACCAAAGATAAAAACTTGCATGTCACATGGAATATTTTATAAGGGAAATTTTATAAAATGGAATAATTAAAATTGATACATGTCTCGGTAATTGGTTGTGGTCTGATATTGATTCATAGGTCTAAGGTAAACACAAATTATAAGAAAAAAAAAACAATCGAACATATTCTAGAATTATTGTTTTAATTTGTTTTTCCTTTAATTTACATATAATTCAGCTTCACCATTTCCTTTTTCCTTTTGATGTCGAGTTGGTGGTACTCTTTCCTTTTAGATAAATTTTGATTTATCATTTTCCGCCGAAAGATGTCTCGAGAAAAGTTCTAATGGGTCATCAGTCTCTTCCAACGATTGATTAGCTAACCCATCCGCTCTCCTTGGAGTTACTACCACCAGAGTTATTGGGTACTTTGACAGGCCAGACAGTACTAGATTAGATCCCTCTCTCTAGTTACGACTCATGTTTCCTTTGCATGCACATTCACCGAATGGTCTGGCCTATTCTTTCCACATTCCTCCTACACCTCATAACAGTAGATTACAAAACAATCCTTCCTCGCTCAAAGGGTTACCTACTGCACTGTAATTATCGAGGGGCTACTATCCACTTAGTAAGGGTAAAAGAAACTTCAGGTATGGTAAGCAACTCTTATTGGAGAGAGACACTCCAAAATCAAACCATTGTCCTCTAGTCATGTGGAGTGCCATAGCCTCTGTACCATGGTCTTACACTGTCTTTGGGTAGAGTTTTCTTGCTAGAAGGTACACTCGGGCACACTATTCTATTTTATATCTCCTACTCGTGTATTTTTATGTTTTTAAAGCTTGTTTATGAAATCTCTTATTTAATTTTGTTATTATTCGTAAAATTTATTATTTTAACTGACATCTTTCTTTTAAGTTTATTTATTTCCTTGTTTCCTTCACTCAATGTGCTGTTTTTCCTTGTTGGAGCCCTTGGCCCTATAGCATCTTACTTTTCCAACTAGGTTTATAGCTTAGCTTGTAGTAGTAGTAGTAGTAGTAATAATAATAATAATAATAATAATAATAATAATAATAATAATAATAATAATAATAATAATAATAATAATAATAATAATGTACCGTTGGACACAGGAATATCTGATACACCTTGCGAGGTATGCCAGGAACTATTGTGTCTAACTGTACATATCTGTGATTAATATTAATCCATTGATTGTTATTTTTACTGAATATAAAGAATACTACTGTATATCTAATACTAGACTGAATTTGAATAAAAACAGAGATAAAGAACACCCTAAAAAGGGTTTAAAAGTAACCGCAAGAATTGGTACACTTGTTCCTTCATTTTTCTAAGCATTTATTGAATTTCAAAATATCAGACGGGACTAACACAAGCTTTTGAAGGACATTATACCAGGAAGAAAGATAAGGATCGAGGGAAGAAGTGATCGCCGACAAAATGGGTTTTTAAAATTTGTAAAATGAGAAACAAAAGTGGGAATAAGGTCCACGATTTTTCTCATTTTTTTTTTTTCAGGTTAATGCGGAATTCCTTTGGTCGTGAAATCTTACAGATTTGCAAGATTGAAGAGGTTAAATCAAAAACAATAAATAAACTTCCTTGTAATGAGATTTAAAAGTCCTGTGTACTTTAGATTTTAGATGTTATCTTGGGTAATACGTATTTGTTAGTTTCTTTGTATTCGTTGAGATCTCGGGTAATGTGTTGAATATATTTATAAAATAGAAGTCACTTTTTTGCCTTCAATATTGAATAACGAATAAGTTCTATAAATTCTTTTAAAGGGTTACTCTCACAGGTGCAAAGAGTAGAGAAAAATACACACACACATACACGCACACACGCACACACACACACACACACACACACACATATATATATATATATATATATATATATATATATATATATATATATATATATATATATATATATATATGTATATATAAAGAAAGAGAGAGAGAGAGAGAGAGAGAGAGAGAGAGAGAGAGAGAGAGAGAGAGAGAGAGAGAGAGAGAGATTAGTTCATCAAACCTTCAACTGGGCTCCGTAAGGCACTAGAAGTGTTGGAACACCTAGACCTGCCTGGCTGAGGACTATGAAGCGTGAAGTAGGAGATGAGGAATTGAGAAGCATTGATTTAATAGCTCAAGGTAGAGACGTCGGGCGAAATTTAAGCTAGGCCTTTAGCGTCAATGGGTGTAGGAGAAGATGGTCATAAATATATATATATATATATATATATATATATATATATATATATATATATATATATATATATATATATATATATATATATATATATATATGAATTTCTACCTCATACTTGGGATCGAACGCTAGCCCCTTCTAATGAAAGGCCAGGTCGAAACCAACCATGCCATGAGAGGCCATAAAAGAAATCGGAACCTGACGCTACCTAATTGTCCGAGGATTTACCTGGCGAGACATCATTCTCTTACCACCGAGTTTTACCCGATTTCCCGGCCCACCACGTGACACAATTGGTAGTAATTCATTCAAATTACCCCTAATGAGTCAATATGGATAAATATCAACACAACATCGTGTTCAAATAGAAATAAATTTCTACCTCATACTTGGGATCGAACGCTAGCCCCTTCTAATGAAAGGCCAGGTCGAAACCAACCATGCCAAGAGAGGCCATAAAAGAAATCGGAACCTGACGCTACCCAGCTGTCCGTGAATTTACCTGGCGAGACATCAGTCTCTTACCAGCGAGTTTTACCAATGTCTCTTACCAGCGAGTTTTACCCGATTACCCTGCCCACCACGTGACACAATTGGTAAAACTCGCTGGTAAGAGACTGATGTCTCGCCAGGTAAATCCTCGGACAGCTGGGGTAGCGTCAGGTTCCGATTTCTTTTATGGCCTCTCGTGGTATGGTTGGTTTCGACCTGGCCTTTCATTAGAAGGGGCTTGCATTCGATCCCAAGTATGAGGTAGAAATTTATTTCTATTTGAGCACCGATGTTATGTTGATATTTATCCATATTGACTCATTAGGGGCAATTTAAATGAATTACTACCAATTGTGTCACGTGGTGGGCCGGGAAATCGGGTAAAACTAGCTGGTAAGAGACTGATGTCTTGCCATGTAAATCCTCGGACAGCTGGGTAGCGTGAGGTTCCGATTTCTTTTATGGCCTCTCGTGGCATGGTTGGTTTCGACCTGAAGGCCTTTCATTAGAAGGGGCTAGCGTCTGATCCCAAGTATGAGGTAGAAATTTATTTCTATTTGAACACGATGTTGTGTTGATATATATATATATATATATATATATATATATATATATATATATATATATATGCATATATATATATATATATATATATATATATATATATATATATATATATATATATATATATATATATATATATATATATATATTATCATTAATCTGTGCATTGCAGCAAGCCAAACGCTTTAGACATGACCTTTCTCTCTTGACTGGTTATGAACTTTTTATAAAAGTGTATACCCGCAAATTTTCCTAACTCAACAATCCATCGTCTTTAATTCCTTCCCTGTTTCGTTTGCAATATCTAGAGCCCCATTATGTCATTCTTCTTGTCTATATATTAACTGTCATTTACATTATGTTTTCCTCAAGTCCCTTTATTATTCTTACCGTTGATAGATTATTCTCTAGTTTAGTGTGTACTCGTATCCATATTGCCCTTTTTTTCTATTTGCATTATTCCCATGAAAGTTGTATTTTACTTTTAATGATCTCATACTGTTTAGAAAAAGCACTAAGTCCATGCTTAGCTTTTTTTTTTTTTTTTTTTTTTTTTTTTTTTTACTTATGTCCCGGGAACATACTTTGTCTGTCCTAACTACATATACTCATTAAGAATCTCTAGAGGTTCGTTAATAACTCATATTATTGCCTCTGCATTTTCATTAAAAATAATCCTAGGTCTACTCATATTAATTTTCAATCCTACAATTCTGCCTTCTCTGTTCAAATCTTCAATCATCTTTTGCAATTCCTCCTATGATTTATCAACTATAACTATGTGACCTGAATACCTCATGTTGGTAGGAAGTTCCCCATTAATATTTAGCCATAAATTTTCTTAATCTGAATTGTTAAAACTTCTTGCATACTCGCTGGGAATTATTAAAATTTTTCAATTACCTTTTTGTAGTTTTACGATTGCTCTATTTCTAGTATAGCCATGTGCAAGTATTGTAATATTATATATGTATATATATACAATATATATATATCTATATGTGTGTGTGTTCACACACACAAACACACACACACACACACACACATATATATATATATATATATATATATATATATATATATGTATGTATGTATGTATGTATGTATGTATGTATGTATATATATATATATATATATATATATTATATATATATATATATATATATATATATATATATATATATATATAACATACATGCATATTTAATAATCATTGCATACGTAAACATACACGTATAGCATAGACACAATTATTATAACATATATTTAGGTATACATATAATATACATAAGTGATAAAATACACACAAATTGTATCTATAAATAAAGCTACCTTTACTTCGATATTTCTATTTTAACCTATTTCAATCACTCACCTAATTTCATATCTCAAAGAAGATATTGATAGGCTCCTCTAGCAATACATTCCAAGGATGTATTTAATGATAATCACCTTTTACACGTTATTTCAGGAGAAGTTTATTGTTTAACGATTTCGTTGATATTGTAGATCATAATGTAAGTTAAAAGAAACTATGTTATTGTTAATAGATTGTTTATCATGATTAATAATAATAATAATAATAATAATAATAATAATAATAATAATAATAATAATAAAATTCTAAATTGACAGTATATTTGTGGCCTGGTTGGTAACGTCTCTGCCTGATGATTGCCCAACAGGGGTTTATCTACCGCTCAGACTCGTTAGTTCCTTTAGTCTCTGCAACCTTACCATACTTGTGAGCTATGGATCGGGGGGGAACTAGAGGAGCTTTTCGCACTATCTGCTGAATCATCAGCACCCATTGCCTGACCCTCTGTTGTCCTAGCTTGGGTGGATAAGTGGCTTGGTCGCTGATCTTATAATATAAGGTCAGTCTCTAGGGCATTGTCTTGCTTTCTAGGGGACTGTCACTGTTCATTTCTTCTGCCATTCATTAGTGACCTTTAAACCTTTAATTGATG
>NC_090733.1:23232179-23237179 GCF_036898095.1 Palaemon carinicauda | reverse complement strand
CAAAACGATTATTGAAAATATATATATATTGCATTTTATTCCTTTTAATCACATTCCAATAATTAAAATCAACAATAAATTCTTGATATAGGGATTGATTAGGAATCCACCGAGATATTTGTTTAGCATGCAATTAAAGGATAACTAAACAGTGGAAGAGATTATATCAGCAATGCCTCTTTTAAAAGTAATTATTGGAATGAAGAGGGGAATGTAATCTCGTTTCTGAAATATATCCTTTTCTCTTCTGTGACACCATGAATATAAATTAATAGTTACTATTATGAAGGATATTTACATTTTATCATAACTATATATTGCATCGTTAATTTGGTTGTCGTAGTAAACAATGTATAAAAATAGTATTTTAATAAAGGAAATATGCATATTTCCATTGTTCTTTATATTTTCCTTCAATAATTTTTTCTCTAATTTTGTAGGAATAAACATAGAATAGAGTCCAATTATGATTTGTAATGGAATATATATGAACATTGTAAACATCAGTCAGGTCTCGGGTCACATTGCTTAGAGTATAAGTACAATTATTGTTTCGTGATTCAAGCCACTGAAAGTCAGAAAATTATGAATATTTACTAGCATGGGTTTGTAAACAGGTCTCTGCAGTATCGTGTTATACAATCAAGATGGTTAGATGTAACGTGTTACACGATTTTTTTTTTTAATTACTATATCATTCGAAACACAAAGGTTAAAGTTTATTCATTGTCAACCTGGCTATTAATGATATTGCTACTAGGATTGATAATGACTTTGTAGTATTACAAATGACAATTATTTCATTTTATCAATGTAATTACATAGGACCTAAAAGAATAGAGGAGCGAAATGAATAGACTAACTTTCAATAAAAAAGTTTTCTTAAGGTAGCTGACATATTTTTAGGTCACCCATTAATGAAAAATAAAATGAGGCATAAACATTTGTTAATTTTTTATCACTAGTCAAAATTACTTTCAGACGTATAAAACAATCGATAAAAGAAAACTGTACGATAATATTTCAAATAAAAAAATATATATATTATACAGCAGAAATTCTTCAGTAAAGATATATAAAAATAAGATGCTCTATATTACTTACAGTAATTGTAAAAAAATATTAACTTTACATTCAAGGAAAATATATCTTTATATCCAAAACCACCCCACCACTGAAACCTGATGAAACCTTCTTTAAAGTCATCCAAGAAAAATTCCAGACAGCAAATTTGCATTTATTTGTGGAAGCACAAAAGAAGTACTTGCTTCCAATATATTCACGGTTTGAAGGCTGAACGTAAGATTATTCAGGGTTTGTTAAAGGCGAGTGTGTTGACCCCTCTAGATATGCTGTTTCTAGAAACAAGGTCCTTGATTTCCCTAGATATATTTTTCTTCTTTCAGTTTCACAGAATTTTCAGACTGAATTCCAAAGGTATACGTCAAGTAAAAAATATCGGACTTATTATAGTCTATATAGAGTAGATAATAAACAATATATATATATATAATATATATATATATATAATATATATATATATATATATATATATATATATATATATATATATATATATATATATATATATATATATATATATATATTATGACCAGCTAAGCTACAACCCTAGTTGGAAAAGCGTGATGCTATAAGCCCAAGGGCTCCAACAGAGAAAAATACCCCAGTGAGGATAGGAAATACGGAACTATATAAATGATGAGAACTAAATCACAATAAAACATTCTACAAAGAGTAACAACGTCAAAACAGATATATCATAATTAAATTATAAAAAAAGCTTATGTCAGCCTATTCAACATAAAAACATTTGCTGCAACTTTGAACTTTTGACGTTCTACTGATTCAACTACCCGATTAGTCAGATCATTCCACAACTTTGTCACAAGTGGAATAAAACTTCTAGAATACTGTGTAGTATTCATCCTCATGACGGAGAAGGCCTGGCTATTAGCATTAACTGCCTACCTAGTATTACGAACAGGATGGAATTGTCCAGGAAGATCTGAATGTAAAGAATAGTCACAATTATGAAAAATCTTATGCAACATGTATATGAGATAATTGAATTACGGTGCCAAAGATTAATATCTATATCAGGAATAAGAAATTTAATAGACCGTAAGTTTCTGCCCAACAAATTAAAATGAGAACCAGCAGCTGAAGAACAGACAGGAGAACAATACTCAAAACAAGGTAGAATGAAAGAATTAAAACACTTCTTTAGAATAGATTGATCACCGAAAATCTTGAAAGACTTTCTCAATAAGCCAATTTTTTGTGCAATTGAAGAAGACACAGACCTAATGTGTTTCTCAAAAGTATATTTGCTGTCGAGAATTACACCTGAAATTTTAAGTTATATAAAGTTAAATAGACACTATCAATACTGAGATCCAGATGTTGAGGAGACACTGTCTTTGACCTACTTACAATTAATCATGCTTTGAGTTTTGCTGGGATTCAATTTCTTGCCCCATAATTTGCACCATGCACCAATTTTAGCTAGATCTCTATTAAGGGATTCAGCAACCCCAGATCTACATTCAGGAGATGGAATTGAGGCAAGGAGTAACATCATCTGCATATGCAACAAGCTTGTTTTCTAGGCCAAACCACATGTCATGTGTATATCGTATCAAAAGTAATGTGTGTATGTGTGTGTATCTATGTTTACAATAGTCCCTAGGCGTAATATAGAAACTAAAAGTAAAGAAAATGAATTATGAACAAATCATATTCAGTGTTATTTATACAAATACGTATTCACTTACGTTATTTATTTTGGACTTAGCCAATTATATCACAGACTCGTTTTGTATTAAAAAATGCATAGGTACTTTTATTCACGCTTGCCATTGATAAAATAAGAAAAAAAAAGTGTGCACGTCAATTAATTATCAGATGCAAAGGGATACTGTTGCCATTTGCTTTTCAATCTATTCTTCCATTTGTATGAAATGTTCGATGTGTCCTGTTATGAAAGCTCTCAAACGTCCAATTAGCAACATCGTGGTAAAACATTTCCTTTGTTTGGCCAAGAGTCTAAAACTCCTCTTTACAATTAGTGACCCTCCAGCATAAACACCACTATCATACCTCCAGCGTAAACACAGATAACATATTCCGACTACTAGGGTCTAACTTAATTAATATTTCAAAAGCTTTGGAACGTTTGGTAAAAGATATACTTATGTTGTTTTTTTTTTATGTATATCATCTAACAATAATGACGCTTTTAATGGATATGCATTTCATACACGCTCATTCATTATAATGTGATTTTCTCTCTCTCTCTCTCTCTCTCTCTCTCTCTCTCTCTCTCTCTCTCTCTCTCTCTCTCTCTCTCTCTCTCTCTCTCTCAAGTAGGAAAAATGAGTGCCTGGAAAATTCTATTTATATAAAAATATTTCGAACTCTGCCAGTGTCCTTATCCCTCTATCTCTCCAAGGTGAGAGGCATAGGAAACCGCTTGAAAAAATCCTATTCATATTTCATATATTAAATTCTCTCTCTCTCTCTCTCTCTCTCTCTCTCTCTCTCTCTCTCTCTCTCTCTCTCTCTCTCTCTCTCTCTCAAGTAATAGAAAAGATTGTATGTAATCAGTTAATGGAACATCTAGAAAAAAAATAATTTGATTTCTAACACTCAGCATGGATTCCGTAAAGGTTTATCAACAGAAACAGCTTTGATGAAATTAACAGATGAAATTTATAAAAATATTGATAGAAAAAAAGTTTCCATATTAATTTCATGTGACCTATCAAAGGCATTTGATAGTGTCAACCATGATGAATTGTGTAAATCTCTTAAGGAACATTACATTGATACGTTCTGGTTTCAGGATTACTTGAAGGATAGAAGTCAGGTAGTTAGATTAGGAGACGTAAATTCTTGCACTGAAAAGGTTGAATTTGGAGTCCCACAGGGATATGTCCTAGGTCCAATTCTGTTTTTAGTCTACGTTAATGACATGATTAAATACATAGAAAACTGCTTGCTAATTCAATACGCTGATGATACCCAAGTTCTTTTGGCTGATCAAATAGAAAATTTAGATGGCTTGATAAAAAGGGCTGAACTAATATTGATCAAAATTAAGAAATATTTTCTAAGAAAAGTGCTATTATTAAATGCCACTAAAACACAGTGCATGTTTGTGGGTAGCCCACAGTATATTAGCAAAATTCCAAATGACATTATAATAAAATGCGATGGTGATGAAGTAAAGATAAGTCAACATGTGAAAAATCTAGGTCTACACATGGACAGGTACATGACATTCAGTACTCACATTGACGAGCTGAGTAGAAAAGTTAGTGGCATTCTAATGTATTTAAGTAGAGTAAAAGATTACTTTGATGATACTACTCGAGCTTTGATTGTGGAAAGTCTGGTCTTGAGTGTAATAAACTACTGTATTAAGATCTGGGGGTCAACTAATGATATGCACATGGAAATAGCTCAAAAAATCCAAAACTTTGCCGGTAGAGTAGCCGTTATTTGGGTGAAAAAAACACGATCACATCACCCCAACCCTCCAGCAATTAAAGTGGATAAAATTAAAAGAAAAGTGTATGTACGATGTTTGTGTTTTTGTTTTTAAAAGTTTGAGAAAAGAATATCCCAACTGGCTATACACATTTCCTACAGTTGGTAATTGTAGGAATGCATTAACCAGACAGAATGAAAATCTATATGTAGACAGCTATCGAACGGATTTGGGTTCACGCTAAATGGCAATAAGGGGCCCAGCTTGCTGGAACAAACTACCTCTGGAAATAAGAAAATGTACAAATGTTAGTTCTGATTTATTCAAAAAGAAACTTAAGCAATAGTTTTTAAATTTTACTTGAATGTATATATATCCTAGATTTTTACAATCCAATTATTGTGAATTTTATGTAAATATTTTATATTGTTATGTAACAGAATAAAAATTTTATAATGGAATAAAGGTTTTCTGACTTTTGACTTTT
>NC_090733.1:23222179-23224679 GCF_036898095.1 Palaemon carinicauda | reverse complement strand
TCTGCATATTTTATGACTGTTCTTGAAGATGATGGGCCAAGTGAGATTCCTGCTGAAAGAATTCACATGAGATTGGAGGTCAACTGCACTGTACTATCTCTATTTGGGAATTCCCCATCTTACTTATAAGATATACAATAGTAAATGAATAAATTTTTGTGGTAAAGGAATAACAAATTTTATTGAAGGTCAATTGATAAGTATATTCAAGTAAATTATAATCATCGCAGGTGACTAATATGCATAATTAATAATAAATATCTTTACACCTTGAATGGTACAAACAGTCAAGATTGGATCCTTTACCCCATAGGGTTGATTATATTTCAAAATATTACCACGTCAACAAAATACTGACAAGACTTTTCTCCTAAAGAAAAATATTTTTTTGGAATATTTTTAATACTATTTCCTGCTGTGTTACGGTGATCTAATTACGTTTGTCAAGTCACGAAGCGTTACTGGCCTACCACCCTCCAGTTTACAGAGCTCTAAAAAAGTTACAACATCTAGTTGGGCTAAGAAAAAGAGGGTGAAGTGTAACACCATCACCCCAAAAATTTACAGAACAAAACTTACTTTAGGTGGAAAGGAGACCATATGAGGTATTATTGAAACGAACCGTGTATAAATAAAATATTGGTGTCCAAACGCATTTTTGAAAAAAAAAAAAAAAAAAAACTATCAATAAATAATCTAAATGGTCAAGTTTTACACGTGAAAGGATAAAGCTCACGTGAGATATTAAATACTTGATAGTTTTGTTTACGATACTCTCGACATAACTAATAATACTCTTCCTCGACATATTTGTTGTTGTAACATTATACCTAACATTATATACTGTTTTATATAATTTTTGTCTTTTAATTACAATTTGTTTTATAAGGAGCACGAAAACCATCTCCTGAAATATATCGAACATTTAAATTTGTTTAAGCAACATTACGTAAAAACAATATCGGAAGCTAATATGAACTACCAATACGAGTGGGTCACCCACCTATGGGTACATTCGAAAATTATGCTCTGGCATTCTTGATACTATTACATTAGGATGCACATTTAGTATTTTGATTATAGTTCTTAACCAATTAAGCCGACACCTACATCAGCTGATGAGTAATAGTGTCATCTGACGACGACCTAACATACTTTTTATTTCATTAACGATCTATGGTTCGGTGCATAGATTTTATTTTCTACCTTTTGTGTATTTTTGTTATAAAAGACTGTTATAATGAAAATACTACTACTACTACTACTACTAACTACTACTACTACTACTACTACTACTACTACTACTACTAATAATAATAATAATAATAATAATAATAATTATAATAATAGTAATACTAATAGTAATAATGATAATAATAATAATGATATATACTGTATATATTTATATAATACACACACACACATATATATATATATATATATTATATATATATATATATATATATATATATATATATATATATATATATATATATATATATATATATATATATATATATATATATAGAGGCTATCCATTTATTCCGTGGAAAACGGAGTAGTACCAATTTGAAATACCGTACCAAAGTTATAATATGCATGTTTATTACTGATCTTTCGGAAAATCTATTTCCATCATCAGAGCCTAAAAGAATAGATATACATTGTACAAGTTAAAATATAGTTTTACAAATATTTAAAAGGTTAATTTGAAATGAACACACTAAAACTTCGCGAATAAACAAAATGTAACTTGAAACTATAAAATCAATCTCAATACAAAATAAAAATAACCCAAAACTATAAAACCAATCTAAACATACAATAACAGATCAAAGCGCTATCGCTATATACTCACATAAATCAAAATTAAATACAAGTTAGCTCATACATTGCTCTGTCCAGATTTGGTTTAAGTTGCTGTTGAAAAGTTGCCTCCATTATCACTAAGTCGAGAGGTTACTCTGCGAAGTGGCCAAGATGGCTAGGACATGAATAGACCATATGTGTTCTCTTCACAGATAATGGACTACATCAAAGTGTTTCGACTGTATATCTATGTAGCTATATATCTACATGTCTATACCTAAGAATCTATATGTTTATATCTGCATATATATGTTTATTGTATATATATATATATATATATATATATATATATATATATATATATATAT
The DNA here is from genome assembly GCF_036898095.1 of Palaemon carinicauda. NCBI lineage: Eukaryota > Metazoa > Arthropoda > Malacostraca > Decapoda > Palaemonidae > Palaemon > Palaemon carinicauda. The sequence goes on along the minus strand of NC_090733.1, from coordinate 23,222,502 downwards.
ATATATATATATATATATATATATATATATATATGTGTGTGTGTGTGTGTGTGTGTGTGAGAGAGAGAGAGAGAGGATAAATATTTATATTTGCATATAATTTCCAACACAGAAGTAAACTGAGACAAAATTCTGTCCAAGGAAAATATTTAGGGGAAATGTATGTATCCGAAATCCTTTTATTCTTCTCTCTAGTTCCTTCTGTTTGTAACATATTTTATATTAATACTGTATAATACATATTCAGAATGTATCTAAAGATTAAAGATATTATTATATGTTAAGAAAACATATTTATTATAGCTTGATGGTATAAGAGCACA
>NC_090733.1:23214679-23217179 GCF_036898095.1 Palaemon carinicauda | reverse complement strand
GCGAAAATTATTGAATGGCCCTAGTCCCAGGCATAGGAATCTCCAGCTTTTTAAGTAGTAAATAATAATTTACAATTGGTAATTGGAATGTTGGAGACATGAATCAGATTGGGAAGTTACAGTAAGTTGAGAATGGACTTATCAAATATAGTTTGGATATCTTAGCCCTAACTGAAATACGTTGTAAGGGGATTGGTGAAGAAAACTAAGATCAAATCAATTATCTATTCAGAAAGAACAGATAAAGTTGGAAGAAAAGGGGCAAGAATGATGATGTCACCAAGAGCATAAAATGGCTTTAAAAGAATGGAAAACTCTAAATAGTTGATATTTACTAACGAAATATATATTATTTAGGTTTGATACACCTAAGCTTCTAGAGAATGAGCAAAGAGTAAGCTATAGAATTTAATATATGGATTGATTTGCAGTCTCAAAGACTTTAGGAGCTAAGGAGCAGACAATTAGTGAACAATGGTGTGATATTAAGAACACATATCAGGAGAAAGCCATGAATATCAAATGATACCTGGGATACTACAATTAGGAGAAAAAGAAATAAATTTATTGTTGAAAGCTTTCTAAAGAAGTAATGAAAACAACAAGGTAATGTATGCTAATTATTCCGGTAAAATAATAGTGTGAAAAAGAGAAGCCAGGAATGACCGAAGTAAATATTCAGACAGGAAAGCAGATGAGACTGACAAAGCTATGAATTCTGGGAGTAGCAATGGTTTAAGAATTGCTCATATAATTATTAATAAAATCTCTATTAAAGCAAAGATGAAGGAGAAGAATATACCCATTAAAAGAGAGAGAGAGAGAGAGAGAGAGAGAGAGAGAGAGAGAGAGAGAGAGAGAGAGAGAGAGAGAGAGAGAGAGAGTGAGAGAGAGAGAGATCTGTTATCGCAACAGAAGATGAAGGAAGACAACATTGGATGGAACACTTTAGTGAGTTCTTGAACAAGAGATAGGGAGGGAAAAATTAGATTGACATACCTGAAGCTGAGGAAGAACTTGATGTGCCCGTGAATGAATTCAGTCTGATTGAAGTCAAAGCTTTCATTGAAAACTAAAGAGATGGAAAGCGCCTGGATACGATGGAATAACTGCCGAGATGATACTGGGCGAAAGTGAAGTGACTCCGAGAATACTTACAAGATTATTTAGTAGAATGTGACATGAAGAGGCAAAACCTGATGAATGGGAGGTGGGAGTTTTGGTGAAAATAGCAAAAAGGGAGACCTGACTGATTGCAATAATTATAGAGAAATCACACTTACGTCAGTTGTCATGAAAATATATAGTACGCTCACCCTAAAATGGTTAGAGAGAAAGATTGATGAAAACTGAAAGATGAAAATTCATGATTTAGAAAAGGTAGAAGATGTAAAGACCCAATTTTCATTTTAAGACAGGTGGTACAGCGGTGTGTTGAGTATAAAATTTTACTTTTAATGGCATTTACGGACTATGAAAAAGCCTTTGAAGTTCCTCTTAATTATGCAAATTTAATTAAGCCTGTTTGTGAGTATAGCAAGTGCAAAGTTAATGTTAATGGAGTCCTATTAAATGAAATTCCAGTGAACAGTGGGGTACTCGAAGGGACTGTGTTGTCACCTATGTTGTTTAACCTCCGCATGGATTTTATAATGAATAGAACAGTTGGGGAGGGTGGAGAAGGATTGTACTGCATTGTTAATAGGAAAGTAGGTGACCTAGAGTATGCTGAGAACACCACAGGTCTTGCAAAGCTTGCTTTCCAGAATGAATCAAATATCACATGAGGTCGGCCTCAAAATAAATAGAAAAAAGACAGATTATAAGAACAGAATATGCAATGGAAGAAGAAATATCATTGGTAGGAGAAAGGATTAATGAGGTTGACTGATTTAAATATTTAGGAACTAATACAGGATCTTTAGATTTGGAGTTTAATGAAAGCAAATCAGACAATGGCTAGATTAAGTATTATTTGAAAATCAAAGTACCTGAAATTACATAAAAAAAATCAGGCTATATATATCAGTTTAGTGATATCAGTGTTACTGTATGGACATGAGTCGGGGTATGACAATAAAACAATATCCAACAGATTTTTTAGAAATAAGAGCAAAACTCTCAGAAGAATATTGGGAGTTAAATGATAAGATGGGATTATGAAATAAACTATAAGAGAGATTACTAAAGTGCCATATGGGAATGAGATTATGGTGAAGAGTAGATGCTCTTCGCTCTCCCTAAGAGAGATTAGTTCACCAAACTTTTAGTTGGGCTCCACAAGGCGAGTCAGACGACTCAGGCCCATATGCTTGACGACTATGAAGCGTGAATTAGGAGATGATGAGTGGAGAAGGATTGATTTGAAAACTCAAGATAGGGACCTTAGCGAAATCTTACCAACGCCCTTTGCGTCAATGACCGTAGGTGATGATGATAATGATGATGATGATGATGATGATGATGATGATATATATATATATATATATATATATATATA
>NC_090733.1:23204679-23209679 GCF_036898095.1 Palaemon carinicauda | reverse complement strand
TGAAGAGTTACTGCCTGTTTTGCTTGGCCTTTTTGAGGGACAATGTTTATTTCATCTACTAAGTTGAGTACTGCTTTTACATGTGTTGAAGAATTGCACGTTTCTACCCAGTGGCTAATCTGATTTTGCATGCTTTTATTGCTCCGAGACCGGCGTGCGGTTACCAAATTGCTCAGAAATGCTTAGTTATTCAGTCATATTACTGTTAAAATAAGTTCATATTCTTTCAGGGTGTTTTGTGTTTATGATATCCCCCCATCCTTCCTCGGTGTTTCCTGTGTGTTTTATATCAGCATTGACTTCGGCTAGCCTACCTTAGCCTGTGGCCATGCTTGATAAACTTTCACTTGTGCACCTTCCCGTTCTTTCACCGAACATTACTGGTTGGGTGAGGATTTCTATCCCCCCATGAGGCCAATTTGTAACAGTGGAGAGCAAAGGTCTTGAAGGTCCCTCAGGGAATTGGATAGTGTTTTCAGTTGCCCTAGGGTGACTGTATTTTCTTTCCACTTAGCCTTATGTTGGCGAGGGAGCACAGGTCTTGGGATCCTGTTCCCTGCGTCTACTTATGTTTACTCATTGGAACTCTTTACCTCCTGTTCTGATGCTGGCTATTAGACAAACGTGTGTGGCCTTAACCATATGTAGGCTTCTCTCTTAGTCTTTGTTAGGCTATGTATGATTGTGAGGACTTGTCCTCTGTGCCCTATCACAGTAGACCCCTTGAAACACTATTGCTGTTCTAATGTCACTGTTGGGTCTTCCTTGTATGCCGTTTCACCATTTTCTGAGTCCCCCATCACCACCCCCCTCTTCCCTTATCCTTTTACCTGTTAGTTTGCCTACTTATGAGTTATCTTTCCTGGCCATAGCCAGGTGAGATATCTTCCTCCTCTCGTCAAAATCTCTCAGCCGCCTTAGAAACCACCATTCGGTGTTTATTCTGCCCCTTCTCCTTCCTAGTTTGGCCATGACCTGATTGTACTGGGAACTATGTTCCTCTCGTCTAGTTATCCTACTCTAGCTTTTTAGCTTTCCCTCACCTGCTAGGTAGGATAGGCTTGCCTACACAGTTCTTCCTATTGCCTAACGCTATTTAGGCATAAGGTAGATACCCTTTGGGGTCCTCCTCTGCCACCCTGGCAGTGCCTGTTATATATCTGCAGCCTCACTTCTTGAGCAGGATTACCAGCTACAAATGGTGCCCAACTACATTTGTCTGAGGGGTTTAGGGCAAATCGGACCTAAGACCTTAGGAACTGTACTGTTGACCCATATACTGCATGGAATGACATTAAACCCCAGTGTGCTCCATGAAGTGCCTTCAGGGACTATGGCTGAGCACGTAGTGCTTGGCTTCCAGTTCTTGAGAGCAAAGGGGGGGGGGGGCATAGTTGATGGAGCCTGAAATCTGCTGAGCATTGGTAGTATTCCCCAAGAGCCTCTTTTGGAGTATTATGTCCCAATACGTGGAGTCTGTTGTCAGCAAGTGCTTTATGCCTTGAAGTCCACGCAGCCGATTCAATAAGGATTGCTATTGCTAATCCCTCTTGCTATGGAGTCTTGACTCCCTTGCCTAGTTAGTCTATCTTGAAAGAGGTGTCCCCTTCTGTCCCTGCATCCTGTCTTGTCAGCTTGATTTCTTCTAGCACTGGCTGTGTGTTAGCTTTGGGTCACTCCCTCTGTCGCCTCAGCTGATGCCATAGACTAGACATCTGCTCTTTCATATACCACATCTGAGGAACATTGTCCTCTGGAGTTGGTCGATTGGATCCTGCCTGGTTGTCAGGACATCCGTGGAATTTCTAATTCTTAATGTCCTGGCTGTCTTGTACGGCTCTCATTATCTTACGGGCTACACCCCTACTTATCATAAGTTGATGATAATGATCAGGTCTTGGCAGGTCCACTTATTAGCTGCCTTTCTTTCCTGCACTTGCCCTGAGTGTGGACCCTTCCATATGGGATTATTCACTCTGCCCATGTTGACTTTACAGTGTGTCTGCCGCCTTGTGTTGACATGCCTGCGGTATTGACAGGTCAGTCTTTTATTGGCTGATAGAAATAGTTGCCGGCTTGACTCAGCTTCTGCCGCCTCGGGGACAGCTGTTGCTTGTCTAGCTAGTATGATGAGTGAAATTGCCTTCTTAGGTTGTTCCGATAGACCAACTCTGGAATTTCAGGTGGCCCTTTAATGTGAACTTTTCCTCCATATTCTTACTGCAACATCATCGTATTTTGCTTCACAAATCTATATTGATTTCTGAGCTGTTTGGCATGTGTTCTGATCATGTTCAATTTTTAGCCCTTTTTGAGGTGGTAGCTTATTTAGGTTAGGATATATTCTGTTTACCTAATCTTAAGAAGATAAAATTCTTAAGGATATATACTTATTGAAATGTCTCTTCTTTACAGGTTGCTGATGAATGAAGTGTTTAACAGTTACCTCTACCAGGTGGGTCAAGTTGTCTTGTGGCCACAAGACCTGACGGCAACATGCTGATTGTCCTGTTTCCAAGGGATCCGTTGCAATCCTTGAACATACCAACTACAAGGTTTGCACGGATCTCCTTGAGACCGGCTTCTATGCCACAGAGGTCTCTTTGATCTTCCAATAACGATGTCAGAGGATGCTCCAACACTGGGTAAGAGACTTCCAGAAGAGTTCTCAGCGAGGTGTCCCTTACCTTCATTCTGTAGAACTGAAGGACCTCCTCTTTCCCAAGGCTGAAGTGACCTCTGTGTTTGGTCACCTGTTACCAACGGTTCAACTACTGCCGGTGCCAGTAGATCATGCAAATGATGAAGTCCTGGATGTTCTGCAAGTCATGAGTCTGGATGCCGATAACATTTTGACTACTTCTGTGTCGTCAGAGAGGAAGAGGATCCTGCTGACCATGGAAGCCTCATAAGATTCATTGAATGTACATCAAGTGAGTACAGCTCCCAGTGCCTCTTTACTTTGCTTCATCTCTGCTGCTCAAACCCCAGCTTCCACGTCCACCCCGGTTCCAACTTTATACAAAACTTCACTTCCTGGTAACTTGGAACTAATGGTGTCCATGAAAGCTTTCATGGAGAACCTCACCACCAAATATGAACGTTCTCAACCGGACCTAACAGCGAGGATAGAAGCTTTAGAAAAGGCACCTGTTTCTAATGTTCCCAAAGCTTAGAGTCTACCAGAATGCACAGTTAGGAACCCTTGGCGTTATGCTGAGCATATGATCTTAACGGAAGGGTTCCTCCACATTGAGGATGGTTTGGGTTCCGAAATAGTTTCAGACTTGGAATTATTTCCATAGATCGATAGTTACCCTTACTGCTACGTAAGGCTTAACTCAGAAGCGTCCATTACAGATGATACGATCAGTAAGGGAACGATAATTTTGGACCAAAGCAAAGCTCACTCCCTTTTAGTTGGAGGGTTAAAGATGGCTGAATTCACCAACCCCCAGCTTTCTGCCTTTGGCAGGAAACAGGCTACCTTTTTGGCCACCAAGGATGAGAGCAGTAGTGGAGGGCAGGCCATTCCCAGTGCTAGAGGAAAGTAAATATGTCTCTCTAGCCCTTCCTTATTATTCAAATAGCTGGGAAAACTTCCAACATACCTTCACTGTTGGAAATCTAGATAAAGATATCATAGACAAACAGTTTAATGAGAAACTGCCAAGGATTTCCGAATCCCTAATAAAGGGAGAACTGGAAGCTAAAGAGAGACTTCTGCTTCTTTACTCTTTCAATCTAATCTAGAAATGCTTATTGGAAACTATTCCAAATCTGATCTCTTCCCTGTCTTAGCAAAGACTCAACTAATCATGCTTCATAGGGAAAAATTGGTTAAAGAAGTCATGGACAAGCGGCACAAGGGAATAAGAGCCTTATAGACAATTGAGGTATGTCCTCTAAACGGGATATTAAACCCAATGAAGAACTTCAACACAAGGGCAAGAAGCCCAGAAGTCACTTTAAAGAAAGGAAATCCTTTCCTGTCTCGATAGCCTCAGTTTTCCGCCATCCCTCAGACTGTGTACATGGTTCCATACTACTATGTTTCACATTCTCCAGCATTCAGGCCGGTATACAAGAGAGTTACCACCATGATCGACCTTGCCAAAGCTGATAAGAAGGGCTCCAGTAATAGGGGAAGGTCGAGAAGAGGCAGTTAAACTTGAGGCTGAGGAAGCAGAGGCAAGATTACTCAAAATGCAGGTCCTCCATGACAATAATGTGGAACTTTTGGTAGGGGTACGTCTTCACCTGTTCAGTGATCAATGGGAGTTCGATCCCTGGGCTCACACCACAATATCAAAATGGCTAGTCAGGAAATGGAGACCTAAACCACCCCGGTTCAAGAGGCTATTTCAACCCACATCCCCACTTTTGGAGGATTACGTTCTGTAACATATCCACAGGGAGTCACCCATTGCAAAAAATCCATGAATTTTCAAGGGCGACTATTCTGGGTGCCCACAAAAGATTCGTACACTCTTCAAACTATTTTGGACTTGTCCCCACCGATTGAATTCATTCTGAACGACAAATTAAAGATACTGACTATCTCGCAAATACGGACCATACTACCCGAGGGGGCCTACACCGTTTTCATAGATCTTACAGATGCGTCTTCCAATAGGCCAGCACTTTCCCGCTTACCTTAGTTTCCAACTGGCAAGAAATGCCTACTTATTGAAACCCATGCCCTTCAGGCTCAGTATACCTCCAATGATTTTAATGAAGCATGAACAAAACCCTTCAGGTGATAGTGTACCTAGATGACTGGTTAGTCTGGGCTGCAACAAAGTTGGAATGTTTTGAGAGGCCTAAGAGGTCATGAACTTCCTACAGTCCCCGGGCTTCCAAATTAACCTCGAGAAGTCCAGAATATCTCTAGCTCGGAAATTCTAGTGGCTAAGATTTCACTGGAATCTACAGTCACACATCCTCTTTCTACCACAAAACAAGAGAGAGGAAATAGAAAACTAGGTCAGGAGCCTACT
>NC_090733.1:23179679-23189679 GCF_036898095.1 Palaemon carinicauda | reverse complement strand
ACCTTTCAGTGGTGTTCATTACTCCCCTCAATAAATTTAATAAATATACACGGTATTGCTCAGTTGAATAATTTGCCAATTGTTGCGAATTAATGAATACTGTATATGGCAACACAGGATCCTGTCCATACACTAAAAAGAAAGGCGTGTCCCTGAGCGAAGCGTTATATGCAATGTTCAAATCTAGCTCAGCTGTAGGAAGCATGGCGTGCCAATAAAGGAGGTCATCAGCCACTAAGAAACGCTAAATTCGCACTACTTCCCTATTATGCGACTCTCCTAAGCCATTTGCTGAAGGCCTATATGCGGTCACTGAAAAGTGTTTAATTTTCATCCAGTCCATCACCGATTTCACCACATTTATAAACTCAAGACCATTATCACTTATCAAAATTTTTGGGCAACCAAACCTAGTAATAAAAGAGCACAACGCCTGGGCAAATGAATTTGCAGATTTATCCAACATTGCATAAGTATGAGTGTACCGAGTAAATGCATCCACAAATACACGTATATACTTATTTTGTGTTAACCAAGTAGGAAATGGTCCTACTACATCCATGTGCACTCTATAAAATCTAATGGGAACAACCGGCCACTTTTTGGCTTCCAGTACAGTGTTTTTATGTTCTTTGAAACAGTTAGAAGCATGACAACCTTTTATATAACTCTCTATAGACTTTTTCATTCCTATCCAAAAGAAGGATTCACGAGCTGCTCCTTGATGTTCTATCAATCCCTAAATGCCCTGCATACGCACTTGCATGAACAATGTTGATGGCTCAAAATTGCCCTCCCCTCTTCTCGTAAGCACAATTTAAGACATCATTTTCAATTAAAAATTTCTCACGAGGCACATTCACAAATGACGGATAACTCTCCGATTTCCCTTTAATCACTGCTTGCACTCTTTCCATCCATTCCTCTTTTTTCTGTCCCCCTCAGACTTCTTTTATGTCCCAACATTCCAAGTCAATCAAACCTGCACCCTCAGGGCATTGATTCTGGACACACCTGGTCATGTCCTCGGTCATCCACATATATTACCCTTCGCCGTTCATATCTCTCTCTCTCTCTCTCTCTCTCTCTCTCTCTCTCTCTCTCTCTCTCTCTCTCTCTCTCTCTCTCTCTCTCTCTCTCTCTCTCCTGTTTTCTGAATGCCCATCGGAAGAATTTCCATCCCGTTCTCTATTCCCTCTATTTTGATGGGGGTCTTCAACATTTTGGTTATGTTCTTCATTCCTCTTTTGTGCCCTAGTTGTTATTCCTATTACTGCAGATCTAGAGAGAGCTTCAGCTTCCTTGTTATCTTTACCTGTTATGTGGTGAAAACCCTTTATATTAAACTCTAACAATCTCTCAATTAATCTCGCTTGACGAGGGGTCAAATCATTTTTATAATACAGATCACGTAAGGGGCGATGGTCACTTTGCAAATCAATCGACTGACCTAATAAAAAGAACTGATGCCTCTCTAGAACCCATAGAATAGCCAAAGCCTCTTGATCAAATGTACTATAATTCTTTTCTGCCCCTTTTAACGCCCAGGAAGCAAAACAAATGGGTCTCTCTCTGCCTTTATCAACTGGTTGAGAAACTACGTCATCAACTGCTACGCTACTCGCATCTGTTTTCACTAAAAACCGGCGACCAAATCTAGGATATGCGAGTAATTCATTGCAAGTTAAGGCAGCTTTCAAATGGTTAAAGGTCCTTTCTTCTGACTCTCCCCAATTTATTACTTTTTGTTTCTTTAAAGCATCGAAGGGTCTCGCTATCTCTCCAAAACCTCTTATGAATTTACGCTAATACCCAGCGAGCCCAAGAAACCCAGCTATTTCTTTAGAGTTACGTGGCCTGGGGCAATCTGTAATAGCCGCTATTTTACTTGGGACAGGGTTGCATACCTTCTGGAGTTATTATGTGACCTAATAATTTAACCTGTTTACAGAAAAATTTGCACTTTGACAAATTTATTTTCATACCATTACGTCGCAATGCTTCTAAAAATATGTTCTTCGGCCGTTTTCCCTGTAATTATGATATCATTTAAATGGACAAGAACATTATGGTCAATTAAGGGTGACAAAACCGCCATCATTACTCTAGAAAAATGATATGTAGAATTTTTAACACCGAAAGGATGAAAATTAAACTGAAATAATTGATCATTAGCTATGAATGCCGTTTTACATTTACTGACTTCCTGAATGGGTAATTGATAGTATCCAGATTTTAAATTAACAGTTGTAAAATATTTGCTATCCCGTGCTTTCACAAGTAATTCCTCGATTGAGGGCAATGGAATCCATTATCCTTAGTGATTGCATTCAATTTCCTATAATCAACACACAATCTTACCAAGCTCTCCACGATTATCCCTTGTTCCCTTAATCTATTAATTTCCCTTTCTCTCTCTCTCTGGAAATGAATGGGTACTTTATAAGGCCTTGACCTGATCAGCTCCGCCTGCCCAGTTTCAATGCCTAAGGCAAATCAATCATTCCTCCCGGGTGGCTCATCTCCAATTGCAATTACATCGTAATAATTATTGACAATGTCACTAACTACTGGTTGATATTCTGATGGACATAATTTTTGCGCTTGCATAATCAAATTCTGAGTGCATTTGTCTGTGCGGGCTGGAGTTGTGGCTCCCAACATCCCATCATAAGCAATTTCACATAACTCTAATTCACACACAGAATCACTTCCTAAAACAACTCTTTTATTTGACAAATTAACTATCGTTATATCAGCTGTGCTCTCTTTAATTTCTGCCAATCCCTCTAATATCATATGGGCCCAATTGTCATGGGGTTTAACAACTACTTTGGTTAGTTCTACAAGAGGGTGACACGGGGTCACAGATATGCTCTTAAGGATCTGGGGGGACAACACTTCTCTCTCAGGTACAGCTGTTACCTTACTTAAATGTCTCTCCGAGCTAACACACGCACGTGCTGTCTCATGACTTTCTATCGGCCAAATGTACCCTCCTGCTTTTACTGTTATTGTAGCTTTTCCCCAAAAAAATACAAATTTTAATATTAGATATAAAGTCTATTCCTAAGATGGCCTCGATTCCTGGAATTCTGAAGGTGGGCAAGATAAAAAAATCATGTGTAAACTTCACAGACCCCACCTTAAACTGCTCGATTGGTGTAGGGTTTATGTGTAGTTTATTTCCTCCTGGCATATCAAGAACAATGGATGGCGCTGGCTGTAGTGGATTTGAGGAGAATTTTTTTTTCAGTCAATGAAACACTGGCTCCCGTGTCAATCAGCGCTCGGATGGATTTATCTCGCAGGTCGATCCTAACTGCTAACATTCCCAGCCGCTCATTACGATATATGGGAAACGGGCCGATGACCTCAGCTGCCATGCCGCTGCCCCCTGGTCCTCTCCCTAGTGCTGCGGGGTTGAGGTCGGGGGTACCGATGGAAATCACAGTGCCTGCTCTGTCACTGCTTCCTTGGCTATTGCTTGTGACGACATGCCGGGGGAAGGGTGCATCGAACTCCCTAGCCTCTCCTTTCCTCTGTTCTCTTTTCCTCGGACGTCAAGAGGGGGGAGGTGAGCTTGCGCCCCAAACCGCCCGCCCTGGCCGTTTTTGGCTGGGCACTCTCGAGATAAATGACCGTAGGCCTGACAAGTGTAACAGCAGGGGATCCTTGGGTGGGGCACTTCACTCGTCGGTGACCCTCTCCTACAGTGCCAACATCTGAAGACTCTGCTAATCTGCTGACTGCATTCCCCCTTACCACTCTTTGGGGGTCGACTTCCTCTCATGGCTGCCAACATCTCGGAATCGGCCCCGTTATTCCCAGTCCTTTTTTTCTTCTTACAAACTGTCTAAAATGTTTTGTATTGCTCTCACTACATCTGCTAATGAACGATTGTCATCGGACAAATAACCACATAAATACGGGCTTACTAATCTCCGAATATGTTTACGGGCAATTGCCTTTTTATCACCTTCTGTGATATTGGCACTCCGGGTAGCAAACGAATCGCAATCCCTAAAAATGCCGGTTGCAAAACTAAGAACGGATTCACCTTCCCGTGTTTTGTGTTTGTAATTTTCTTTTAGGTCTCCCTTTCTCGCATCAGGCAAGGCATACTTCTGAATTAAACGTTTTATTTCAGTATAATTTCTCAAACTTTCTTATGGCCAACACATTACTTCCATTGCTGGAGCATCTTTCAGCAATCTAATTATTTGAATACCTTTTTCTTTTTTCGACCACCTATATTTAGCTACTTCAGTTTCTCAAAAACACTTCAATTGATTGAAAACCTACTTTAGGCCGTTGATCATCAAAACACCTAACACTTGCCTGGAATTCTGGCAACTTTCGAACTACAATTTACGTATCTTCACTCGGCTGTGCATGTGTACTTTCACATGTATGCATTTGAACTTTGTTTATGTACATCGGATAGGCTGTGGTTGCACTCCGCTCCTATTCTCATTTCACCACCAATCTGTTAATCAACTCTTCCAACTGTTCTAACTTATTTTCCAATTCTTGCATTCTAATTTCCTGTCTATATTCTTCATCAGGAACGCTATATCCCACTGCTCCTTCATTCTCATCTTCTGCACCACCAGTGTCTGCTATGTTAGTCCTTGTGTATCTCGGCATATTGAACTTTTATTTCACCGGCTCAAAGAACAACTTCACTCACAGCATACATTAACAGACGTATTTTTTATACCTGACACCAATATGACCCATGCAGATGGATAATTAGGCGTCAGCATATGGGTTTTCTTCATTTATTACAAAAGGTTCGTTCGTAAGTACACAATACGCAATCTACCCTCTCAGGTGAGGGACTTCTCAACTCGAGTGTTCACCGGCAACTAACTACTGCCTTCGTTCTCAAAATGCAAGGTTTGCAATACATGCTGACACACGGGTTTTTGTGGAATAGTCATATATATATATATATATATATATATTTCCCACATAACAATGATGAAACGATGTTAAAGAACCAATCGACCTTCTTGACATTTACCCATCTCAACCGAATTTTAAATAAACTGGAATTCCTTTATTAGGTCATGTATCCTCCCTTTTAAACATTTTGAGACCCCATTGTTTTTTCAGAGGCCCCTGTCTCTCTCTCTCTCTCTCTCTTTCTCTCTCTCTCTCTCTCTCTCTCTCTCTCTCTCTCTCTCTCTGTACACACACACACACACACATATATATATATATATATATATTTATATATATATATATACATATGCATATATATATATATATATATATACATATATATACATATATATATATACACACACACACATATATATATATATATATATATACATATATTTATATATATATATATATATATGTAAAGATATATATATCTATATATATATATATATAATCTTTACATATATATATATATATATAGATAGATAGATAGACATATATATATATATATATATATATCTATATATATATATATATATATAACAGATAATAGAATGTAGGGATGTGAAAGGCCGTGAATGAAATCAAACACCTGTCGGTGCATGGGTGTAGGAATCCACTGTCACGGTCAACCGGTACTGACTTCACAGAGGTGGGTGGTGTTGGAGTCGTCGAGGGGGACGTCTTCACAGCAGAGGGATGTGCAGGATGTCGAACATGCTCGATACACTGGATCCTGTCGTCAGGCTTCAGCAAAGGCATTGTAATCCAATCCCAGTTGAACAGCAGCCAACGTGTTTCTTGACAGGGCATCGGTAACGGTATTAATTTTCCTGGGGACGTGTTGAAGGGTGCAATTATATTCAACCACGGCGGAGAGATTTCGGCGTTGACGGGAGGACCAGGCGTCAGACTGTCAAGTGAAGGCGTGGACCAGAGGCATGTGGTTTGTGCGAATGACGAAGGGCGTACCTTCTAAGAAATGGCGAAAGTGACGGACACCCAAGTGCACCACCAGTAATTCGCGATTGAATGTAGAATAACCCAATTCTGGCTTATTCAGTTTTCTGCTGAAGAAGGCCAATGGCAGGGCGAGCAGTTGATCACCTGTTTGAGTAGTGCACCAATAGCGACGTCGCTGGCATCGGTGGAGAGAAGGAGAGGGGCATGGGGGACGAGATGATAAGTGAGAACAGCAGCAGTTGATAGGGCATTCTTTGCTTTGCAGAAGGCCGGTTTTTTAATGGGACCCCACTTCAGGGCTTTTGGCTTGCCCTTGAGAGGAGCATAGATGGGAGCAAGAGTGGTGGCTGGCGACGGTGATTACTGCTGCAGAAGGTATGTTTTGAGGGCGTCATACACTAATAGGGTGTATCTTTGTTCACAAGGCCAGTTGGAGATTTCCGTGAAGGTGTCCTTGGGTATCGCCGCTAGAACCTAATCTGCTTTTGTGGTTGAGCGAGTCACGCCCTTGATGCGGAACTGGACTTCTGCGGGCTGAAACCTAGCAAACGCCTCTCTGCTGGTGAACGACGAAAGTTTGAATGGGGCAGCGTCAACTTCTGTGGAGTCCGCCATAGTAACAGTGAGGGGCGGAAGCCGGGAGGAGCGAGTCAACCTCCGGTGTCACAATTATGACGGAACAAGAGTAGGTTGTTAGTCAAAGGCAAGATGAATGCAACTGAGTTCTGTTAACAGTTAACAATGAAGTAGGCAGACAGGTTAATACAAGTTGCTGTCAGTGGGAGGGAAGAGCAAAGATACAAAGGATAATATATACAAAAAAAAGAAATGTTGTTGCTATGCACCATCGTGTGACACACATGTGGTACACAGCCTTCATCCATGATAACTCTAATACCACAATCGGTTGAGGTAATTTTTTGACCCTCAGACAGCATATGTTTCTTGCACTTCTATTGCCATCTTCCTATTTTATGTAAATATTTTACTTTCTTTAATAGGGCATCTAAATATATTAAATAAATTCAATATCAAGAGAACAAATGTTGAAAAAAAGTGAAACTTTTTTCACTTTGTTCTTTTTAACTTTTAACTTTTGAGTGTAGTGTCCTTCCTTTATGGTCCTTGATTTTCTACTTTGCTTGTTTCAAAATTCTAAGTTTCTTTTTTGTTTTTGGGAAAAGTTTAAATTATTTATAATGGTTAATTTGTGTTCTTGCTTTGGAGACACGTTCAGTTTCAGTATGTTATGTTTTAAATTTGTGAAAGCATCAATAGTTTGCAACTATAAAATTCCTTCTTTAAAATGATAATTTAATACTAGAGTTTTGAGACTGAACGAAAACCTTTACTTCACCTCAAAAGTTTACTTCTAGTCCCAGCGTTTGAAGACGGCAGTGCATTTTCACTCAGCAGCTGAGAAGGGTGTGTTAACTCTTCACTAATATTTTTCACTAATCCAGCGTTAATTTTAATATGGAGCATTAAGTGACTAGTGTGATCGTTGGTCGAGGATGATCCTGCTTGGAAGTGCGAGCACTTGGGTTACTTCTTGAGGCTACTATACCATGGAGTTGCATCGAATTTTTAATTAATAACGACAGCTGCAATTGACCTAGAGAGGCTTGCTGAGAGTGGAGGTAAGTTGCAAACCACATTGATGCTTGTGCCTTGTAATTTTCACTCGAGTTACTCATTCACTTTGAATGAACTGTCTCCTTAACCTGAACCATAAAAAATCATCCAAAGGACCAACCATATTGTTTTCATTTAAAATTTAGAATTTATTGCCGGTGTAACTACTTATATTTGTGAAGTGTCTTGTTTTATTCTGCTCGTTCGAGTTCATATTTGCTTCATGCATTTATTATATTAACTGGCAGTTAAATAGTTTTGTTGATATATTTTCGTACATTTGCTCTCTATTAATAGAGCGTATTTGACATATTTATAGATCCTGAGGACTTTTCTGGTAGTGGGGGTTGTTAGTGAGGTCGCATCATCGGTCTTCATATAAGGACGGATACCTCGCTTAAATACCAAGAAGCAATAAGACCATCTACGATCCTGAGCCATTTTCCTTAATACATATTTCAGTGATAGTTCTGTTTATGTAAATAAATATTTGAATTTGCTCTTGATTATAATTTATTGCCATTGATAATTTTTTATACCTCCAGTATTTTGAAAAACAAATACTTGTAATAACATATCTATGGGAAGCATCTGAACTGTGTCGCTTGGAAACATCCACAATATTATTATTATTATTATTATTATTATCATTATTATTATTATTATTATTATTATTATTATTATTATTATTATTATTATCATATAGGAATGAGAGATTCAAAGGGAAAATTGCCAAGTGTGGAAAGGAAATAAGGAAAAAGAATGAAGTGCCCAAGTTTACCCACAAGCAAGAGACCTCTAAACCAAGACAATAGAAGACCACTGTACAGAGGTTAAGGCATTAACTATGATCAGAGAACAATGTGTTAATTCAGAAGTGTTCTCCTTGAACAGATGCTTATCATAACAAAAGTCTACCCTTGGCAAAAAAAGAAAGTAGCCATTGAACAATTACAATGTAGTAATTAACCCCTTGAGCGAAGAAAAATTGTTTGGTAATCCCACTGGTGTCAAGTGTATGAAAACTGAGGAGAATTCGGTGTATGTGTAGGTAAAGGAAAAACGAGCCGTAGTGCTATCTGGTCAAAGGACCCAATAATTCTTTACTTTACTATAAGGACTGCTTTTCTGATCCTATACAGCATGGTAACCCTCCTCTCTACAGGAACTTCACAGTCATTAAATCATGTGCATTATATGCTCTTTTTCTTTTTTACACCGCATATTGCAAGTTTAATGTCAAATCTACACTATTGAAGAACTTAAAGAAATAGAAAGTCTTCAGTTTCCTCTTGAAAGCCTTAATATCTTCATTCTTTCGGATGTCGAGTGGAAGATTATTGAATAGTGATCGGGCTGCATATTTCAAGGCTTATTGTAGACATATACCTAGGCTTCAATGATTTCAAACCATCTGTAACTATTCTCTTGTCTACATGATTTGTAGACTGCTCAATATGCAACAATCCTCCAAGATATTTAGGACGCCCGGTTATGATAACTTGATATATTATTGTACAAATTTTAAACTCAATTCTTGATTTAATAGGCAGCCAATGTAAATCAATTAATGTAGGGGTGATGCTTTTTCGGTTTGGGACACCTTTTATTGGTCTTGCTCCTCTATTTACCATGTTTTGTAATTTCTTTAGTTGTACTTTTCGTAAATTTACAGTGGTCAATCTAGGTAATAACAGTTTTCCACAAGTTTCTTAGAGAATTTCATCCAGGTTCTTCCTTATAAAAGCAATGTTTCTAAGATGATAAACCGCATTTTTAACTACATTATTTATTTGGGCATTGAAAGACAGGTTACAGTCAAGAGATACTCCTATATCATGTAGTTTACTAAATGTCGGGGCAGAGTTGTTATTTATGTTTATTTGAATATCACCCAATTTCCTTAGGTTGTTTTTGTTTCTAACCACCATAAACTTAATTTTCATTCAGTTTTAGTTGTCTGATTTTCATATATTTCCAGCACTGACGAGAATTTGGTTTAGAGTTTCAGTTATGTCGTCTATATCATTTATAAAGTAAAATTGTGTATCACCTGCGAATAGTTTGAACTTCACTCCATGCCTTTGTTGTATCTTATACAGACTAGTATTTTAGGTACAGAATTAGATTGAAACGAGTACAGTCCCATGAGGTACTCCTCAGCTTAATGGTTCATATGATGAGTAAGAATTCTTATTTGCACACAGTATTTTCTGTCAATCAAGTAGTATCTCACGGGTGGCTGGTGCCTTGGCGAACTTACTACCCAGAAAGGCTTCTTCACAATGTCTATCAAAAGCGTTTTCACTAATTTTGTCGAAAGCATCTTCCAATAATAACACGTTCTTTGCCAAATCCTCCATCACTTTATCCAACCATCTACTTTACTTCCCATATGACATTCAACGCCTAACAGGCCCATCCCAAATTCTTTTCCACCCTTATTAAT
>NC_090733.1:23167179-23172179 GCF_036898095.1 Palaemon carinicauda | reverse complement strand
CGCAGGATGGCATGAGTCAAGGAATCAATGAGGAAAGGAAATAAAGAAACAGATAGAATAGTGCACTTGAGTGCACCCTCAAGCAAGAGAATCTAACCCAAGACAGTGGAAGACCATGGTAAAGAAGCTATGGGACTACCTTAAACTAGAGATCAAAGGCTTGATTTTGGAATGTCAAACAGCTTGAAGACATGCTGATGCTGACCATAACTAAAGATCTCTAACATCTTTACCAAATGATTAGCAGCCACTGAACAATTCCAGTGCCGTAATTATGTAATGAAGGATAATTTTTCAGTTATCTTAGTGTTGTCAGGTTTATGTGGAAATGGGAGAATGTATAAGAATTAGGGTAAACTAATAGAAATATGTGAAGACAAAAGAAAATGAGATGTAACTATAGAGGGATTTAATATAGTACTATGTAACCAATATGTGTAAACAGACAGTTAGGTGTTTACTAATTTTATTTTAACAGAAAGCTACCATTTTATACAACATTTTCAGTGTAAGAAGGTCACAAAAATTAAAACAGATCGATGCAAGAAAAAAAGGGCTCAAGTCAGTTCTTTTGATAGGGAGGTGTAAAGTGCGATATACAATTAAAAAAAAAATAGATATACCGGTACAATGTACCATTGTGAAACAGGTGTGGTACATGGCTCCCCCTTGAAATGACAGACATGTGAAATAGGGCAGCCTGCTTTTGAGATGCGTACTATGGGCTGGTCATCTGACAGGAAATTCATAGATTTTAGGCGGTTAATTGAGAACCAGTCATCTTTTTGTACGATGGATCATGAGGAAAAGGCCCATGTAAGGGGGGGGGGGGGGCATTAATGGTAACTTGCTAGTGGCATTGTATAGAAAAATGTGCATTGTCAAGTGCAGATCTGTCAGTATGTGTTGCTTAACTGGGGGCTTGTAAGTCTTGCAGCATGGGGTAAAATTTCCTGTAACCTAACATAGATGCTGGATATTGTCGGAGTTTGTAGACAGAAAAAAAAAAAAATTGGCAAGGACGACCTACAAGTAGCCATACACGATTTGGGCAGTCGAAACATCCAGAGCATCTTTAGAAGTGGTCTTTAATCTCAGGAAGACCCAGGGAAGCTAAATAAACCAGTTGGAGTCGTTGCAGCGGGACATCAAAGCTACTTTGATGGTGCGGTGAGAATATTCAACCACTCCTTCTGCAGCAGGGTTGTAGGTGATTGACTGATGAAATGTGATTCCCAGGATATTCGCTAATAATGTCAATAATTGACATGGGAAAGGCGTACCCCTGTCAGAAGTAATAGGCTCAGGGATACCAAATATTACTATCCATCCTAAGAGAAAGGGAGATGTACAAGAGGCCACATTGCAGTTTTCGTAGGAGTAGTTCCAAGCCAACAAATGGAGTGGCCGATGATGGTAGAAAGGTAACGATGT
Source organism: Palaemon carinicauda (assembly GCF_036898095.1). Lineage (NCBI taxonomy): Eukaryota > Metazoa > Arthropoda > Malacostraca > Decapoda > Palaemonidae > Palaemon > Palaemon carinicauda. The sequence goes on along the minus strand of NC_090733.1, from coordinate 23,170,745 downwards.
GCTTATGATGTGGGTAGGGGAACTACAACATGAACGTGAATGTGGCCAAATCACTGTCGAGATTGAGGAAATCCTGAATCCATGTGTTGATGTACTTTAGAAGTTTGGCACAAAGTACAGGCATGGACCAAGTCATTAGCATCCTTAGTAATGCCATGCCAAATTAACTTTGTCTTTGGTACCTGTGCAGTAAAACAGTGCAAAATATGTGAAATGATATGAATGAAATCAAACACCTTTTGGCTCATGGAAGAAGGCATCCACATTCTAGGCCTATCAGTACTGATGTCACAGAGGAGGGTTGCATTGAAGTCATCAAGAAGAATGACCTTCTAACCGAGTGATATCCTACATGCCTGGTACTCTTGATCTTTTCGTTGGGCTTTTGCCAAGGAATTGTAATCCAATCCTAGGTGAATAGTGGGCAATGGGTATCTTGACATGACACGAGCAACAGCAGGATACAATTCTATTCACCCACGGCAAAAGTGATGTCGGCATTTATGAGTGGACTAGGTGTCGGACTGTTGAGTGGAGGCGTGCACCAGAAGCATGAGGTCCAAGCGAAAAAAGACTGACGTACCTTTCAAAAAGTGGCGAAGTGACGGATAGTCAAATGCACCGCCAGCAATTCATAGTCAAAGGTAGAGTAACCTTTTAAAAAGTAGCGAAGTGACGGATAGTCAAGTGCACCGCCAGCAATTCATGTTCAAAGGTAGAGTGACCTAATTTCTTTTTGGACAAAATTCTACTGAAGAAGGCCAGTGTGAGGGGCTAGCTATTGACCACCTGTTCGAGTACTGCCCCAATAGCAACGTCGTTGGCATCACTGGAGAGAAGGAGAGGTGCATGTGGCAAGGAAAAGAGGAGAGTAGCCGCCGTTGATAGGGCATGCTTTGCATTGCTAGTCATTTCTTAGAGAAGATGCCACTTCAGGTCTTTTGGCTTACCCTTGAGTGAGGCATAGAGGGGGGGGGGCAAAAGTGGCGGAGATGGCCGGCAGGAAATGGTGATAATAGTTGATCCCGCTCAAGAACTCTTGCAATGCTTTGACGGTCGAGGGAATGAGGAAGTTCTGAACGGTCGCTACCCTCTCAAGGAGGGTGGGGAATCCTCCAGGAGTGATTTGATACACTAAGAACGATGCTTCATTGGCGCCATAGGTAAACTTGTCACACCAGACTACAAGGCAATTCTATTGTAAGTGGCCTAGCACGATTCATAGATGATGGAGGTGTTCTCCTTTGAAAGAAGTGAAGACAAGTATGTCATCCATATAACATACACAGAAGGACAGGTGCCCAAGATACCGTCCATGGGACTTTGGACAGTGGCCCCAGCAATACAAAAGCTAAGGTATATGTAGTGATCAGGTGGTGATAACCATGTTGGGAATGTCTTCTGGGTTCATGAGAACTTGATAATATCCCTTCAGGAGGTCGAGCATGGAGAAAACTTTCACTTTCTGCAGGTAGAAGAGCACGTCGGCGATATTTGGAAGGGGGTAGTGATCCGGTTCTGTCTGCATGTTCAGGGGCCTGTAATCCCCACAGAGATGCAGAGAGCCATCTTTCTTTTTGACGATGTGTAAAAGTGACGGTCATGGGCTTGAGGCCTTTTGGCAAAGGAAAAATTTGTCCATTTTGATGGACGTTTGTTTAGCTGCTGCCAAACAATCCGGTGCCAGAAATCCTTATCTGGTGAACATTGTCGGTATGACATCTTGATGTGGTGATAAATACTGTATTTTGCGAGAACCATGGTGCTTGGCAAAGTTCAGGATGGAATATCTCCGGGTCAAACATGAGGAGGTGGGTGTAGCTATCTATGGGTGCGCTGATGTGGAGACAGAGGCTGGAGCAGGCGGGTTGAAGAGATGTAGAGGAGTACGAATCAAGTTGACTATCCAACGGTAAGCGACATCAACCAGGAATTGGAAATGTGAGAGGAAGTTCGCACCGAGGATTGGCAATGTAACATCAGCCACAAGAAACTTTCAATTATATTTGGCAGGTCCAAATGGTAATGTGGTGGTTTCATAGCCGGGATAGGATTCACAGTTCCTTTGTGCTGTTAAGAGGCGGATGTCAGCAGACTTAGGCAGACTACATCGCACCCTTGAGAGTGGCAGAAGAGAACTGCAAGCACCCGAGTCTACCAAAAATTTCATCCCTCTACTGGCATCATGTGAAAAGGAAGGATTAGTGACAGGTTGCGATGGCCAACTTACAAGTGTTTTGGGGACTGACTACCATTTACAATTTTCCTTGCAGCTGCCTAGAATCCGGAATGGTAGTAGCATAGCTGTATAAATGTGCAGGTGCATTATCATGATGGAACAAAATTAAACGGTGCAACTTCCCTCAACGTTTTTTAGCCAATGCAGTCTTCAGTTTTATCAAAGACCATTTGAAGTAGTTCCCGGTAATTATTTTTTGCCCTTTAAGAAAATCAATCAAAATTACTTCTTTGGAGTCGCAAAACACAGTAGCCATAACTTTCTGGGCAGATCTTGCCACTTTGAACTTCACTGGTACAGCTGAACCTCTTGGTAACCTATACTTTGATTGAATTTTACTTTTTGGGTTATATTGATGGATCCAAAATTCATCTCCAGTAACAATCTGGTAAAAAATTATGATTCATTTGATTCAATCATTCTTAAAACTGCCAGAGAGTGTTCAGCTCTTTGATGCAGCTGGTCTTCACGCAACGTTTTTGGGACCCAAAGTTTTGAAAGTTTACTCAAACAAAGATTTTCTTTTAAATTGAAAAATCTGAGCTCCGGAAGATCCCAGTCTCATTAGCTTTCATATCAAGAGTAATCCGACGATCTTCATCCACTAGATTCTGTACCAAAGCCATGGTTCTTTCATTTGTTGTAGTCAATGGTCGTCCATTTCTTAGGTTGTCTTTGAGCTCCTCCCGGCCATCCTTAAATCCCTTTATCCAATCATAAACAACTGATTTAGATGGAGAAAAATCTCTATAAACTTGTTGCAAAGCTTAAAAAAAAATTTTGGTTTCCAATCAAGCCTGGTCAGGGACTTGATGCCAGTTCTGATCTTAAAATGTTGAATTACTTTTCTGAAGTAGATGTTACCACCAGGGTAGCAAGAGATGGACTGTAGAAATTAGTGTATATGGATCACTACATCACAGAGAATATTTTACCGAGTAATTGGGTCGTTTAATTCCTGTGTGAATATATCATTCAACAAGTTTCCTGGAACTTTTTGTCCTACCCTCGTATATAGACAGGGTGTTTCAAATAATTTGATATCATTTGATATGTAAATATCACAGAAACTCAAAATCTGAATGAGATACTCAAAGGCATGTGGATTCCATGAACAATTACACAAATGTTCAATATGCCCACCGCTTGAGACACGGCACACATCAAGTCAGTAGTCCAGCTCCTCCCAAACAGGCTCTGGCATGTCTTGGGTAACAGTCTCCATTGTGGAAGTGATTTTCTTTTTAAGTTCTTCTAGTTTTGCAGGAAGAGGGGGAACATACACTATTCCTTTAACATAGACGAAAAAATCGCAAGGTGTTAGGTC
>NC_090733.1:23149679-23157179 GCF_036898095.1 Palaemon carinicauda | reverse complement strand
CATTAAAATAAATATTTCCTATATAATCTATAAAATTTTTTAACAAAACAAGAGGAAGAGAGACTAGATAGAACAGTGAGCCCAAGTGTACCCTCAAGCAAAAGAACTCTAACGCAAGACAGTGGAAGACCATGTCACAGAGGCTATGGCACTACCCAAGACGAGAGAACAATGGTTTGATTTTGGAATGTCCTTCTCCTAGAAGAGCTGCTTACCATGGCTAAAGAGCCTCTTCTACCCTTACCAAGAGGAAAGTAGCCACTGAACAATTATATTGCAGTAGTTAACCCCTTGGGTGAAGAAAAATTGTTTGGTAATTTCAGTGTTGTCAGGTGTATGAGGACAGAGGAGAATCTGTAAAGAATAGGCTAGACTATTCGGTGTCTGTGTAGGCAAATGGAAAGAACCGTAACCAGAGAGAGGATCCTATGTAGTACGGATTGGCCAGTCAAAGGACCCCATAACTCTGTAGCAGTAGTATCTCAACGGGCGCCTGGTGCCCAGGTCAACCTACTACCTATAGATGTTGAAAGTTTAAATTTTAAGTGATATGACATTCATAAATGATTATATGGAAGTGCTTTCTGTGTATTTCATTGGTCTCAACTTTAAATACATCATCTGTTCTGTTTATCAACCTCCTAGTGCGAATCCATATAATTTTAATGAATATTTGTTCAGTAATGTATTGAAAAAGTTTCCTACTGGTGTCAATGTAATCATAACAGCCAATTTTAATTTAATTCTCTTTAATTCTTCAAAATATACATTCATTGATGTATTTATTGGCAATATGCTTAGCTATGCATATTTTCCTGTAATTGTTCTTCCGACAAAGATAAATGATGGTAATAGTGTCACCCCTTATTCTCTGCTTGACGAATTATGGGTTAATTTTAAGGTTGGTTCAGATCATGCTTTTGGCATTGTAACATATCCTCTCACTGACCATTTTCATATTCATTATATGTTTAACAATGATTGTCAAGGTTATTATAAAGTGACTGTATCTAGATTGATTAACGAAAATTCCATCTCGGTTTCATGTCATTAATGTCAGTTGCTAGTTTTGCTCAAGTATTTAATTGTGATAATATCCAAGAAGCCTTTGGTATGTTATGGGAAAAGCTATGGAAGGAATATAAAGGTGGCCGCGATATAAGTCATCGTTCTCCATTAAACGTAAGAGAATTAAATCTAATAAAATAAATGCACCATGGATGACGCCTGATCTTAAGAAATGTCTAATGAAAATTTATAAGAAATTCAATTCTTATAGTAGAGGTTTGATTTGGAAGAGACAATTCATTATATATAAAAAGGTATTAACTGTATTGATAAGCAAAATGAAAATGACGTACTATCATGAGAAATTCGAAAACTGTACAGCAAATACGAGAAAGATATGGTGAAATGTGAACGAAATACTCGTTTGTAAGAGGCAGGTTTCTGTGCGTAGAATTGTAACTGGCGCAGGAAGGCTGGTGGAGGGACTTAGTATGGCAGACTATGTTAAAACTTACTTTACATACTGTATGTAGTTTTACGAATTACCGAATTTCTTCCTCGGGGCATAACCTTTAATTACTTGAGTACTCTAGATCGTGTACGCAACTCCTGTTTTCTATTACCAACTGAGGAATTCGAGGTTGTTGCGACATTGAGAGAGATGGCTGATAAGAGAAATAGTTTAATGGATATATAACCAAGCATAATGTTATTGATACCCGATGTTCTTGGGAAAATTATTGCTTATTGGTATAACTTTATCGTTCTTAATGGTATCTATCCAAATCTGATGAAAACTTTTCGAGCAATTCCAGTCTTTAAGTCTGGTGATATATTGAAAATATGCAATTACAGACCTATAGCAAATCTCCTGAATATTAATAAGATTTTTTAGTTGTTCAAACATAAACGTATGATAAAATTCATTGATCAATTAAGTATTCTCTCAGATCTTCAGTATGGGTTTCGGAAGGCGAAGAATATTACACTGGCTATTTTTAGACTGACTAGCGACTTATTACAAACCTATCATGAGAAGTCCTAGACAATTGCCTTATTTCTTTATCTGAGTAAGGCTTTTGACAGCATAAAAAGGAGGATGCTTTGTGAAAAGTTTTCAATTTATGGATTTAAAGGTGTTACAAATTCCTTTTCATCATCGCATTTGTCCGATAGATATTAAAACGTAAACATTAGATCTATTGAATTTTGAGTTTTGGGACCATTATTATTCAACATTTTCATAAATGATATATTGAAAGTTGGAAGTGCTAAAAAGATTTTATTTGCGGATGAAGCTGTCTTTTACGTCACCGATAGTTCCTTTGAATTATGTATTGAAAGGGTAGAAGCATTCATCGTCGATATTTCAGAGTTGATTAAAAATGATAAATTGGTAGCGAATCAAAATAAAATAAAATAAATGAAGGTTACGCCTAGACCATTCAACAATCTCCCTGATATATATTCTATGAAAAAAAGTTAAAGTGGGGCTCAAGTATAAAATATTTAGGAGTAACTATTGATAACAAGCTAACTTTTGCTCTTCAACCAAGTGAAATTATTATGAAAATAAGTAAAATGCATGGTGTTTTTACTCCCGATAATCTCTAGTGCTGCAGAGAAAGTTATCAAAAATTTACCACTCACTAGTCTACCCTCTAATAACCCAAAATATCTCAATCTGGGGTGGAATTTCTAAGGATAACTTGAACAGTATCAAGGTGATGATGAATAACATCCTTCGGTGCATTCTGCAGGTTCAGCGCGATGAAATTAATAATCCTTTATTGCCTGTATATGTCGTGTATGAGACATTATTATTACTTAAATTTAATTACCTTAATATGTATCAAGTATCGACATTTCTGCACCTAGTTCTGTATAAGAATACTGAATTATTTGAAAAACATCACATGCCTTTTTGGCCCACACACTCATACAGAACAAGGGATAAAAATATAAATCTTCCGGCAGTTCGTTTGGAAGTTAAAAAGAGATTTGTAATTTTTCAGAGTTGTAAGCTCTTAAACGAGCTGCCCAATGATCTTTTGGAACCCCAGAAGGACTAATCTCTGAAAGTTAGGTATAGGCGTTTAGCTTTGTCTAGCTATTAGTATTTGTTAGGTAATAAAATTACCTTTGTATGTTTTCAGTCTCATTTTCATATTTGTTATTCAATTATATGCATAGAAATAAGATTTAATTACCGCTTTAATGTTTATATTCATAGTTTCTATTTCGACTAGTAAATAACTTCAAATATTTATTATAAAGTCTATTTCGAGAAAAGAAATATATATATATATATATATATATATATATATATATATATATATATATATATATATATATATATGTATATATATATATATATATATATATATATATATATATATATATATATATATATATATATGATTCTGAAAATCTTAAAAGAAACCAAATGGAAGTTTTTTAATCAACTTTAATTATAACGAGATCGCTATAAGGAAAAGTTCCATTGCTACATCCCAGCCTCGAGACATAGATTACAGATCTGATCATTTACAGGAACATTGGAAACGAGACTGACATCCCTGGTGGCGCTGTTGCTGAACAGAATCTCCACGTGGCCTAATTAGCTGTATTATATTCATGTTTCCAAACCAGGGTTGCAGATATTTACATTAAAAATGATAATAATAAATGTAAATCTTCATCCGACCAGATAAGTTTGGAACGAGAGAAGTAGTGCATCACAATCAGAATGAGTAGTTATCTATTGATGAAGACTAATCCATCACACTTTGTTATGCTGTCATTTATAGGTTCTCCAAAAATTCCTAAGCTTCCATTTTCTTGTTACTTAAATATAGTATATAATATACTATATATATATATATATATATATATATATATATATATATATATATATATATATATATATATATATATATATATATATATACCAAAGGCACTTCCCCCAATTTTGGGGGGTAGCCGACAACAACAAGAAACAAAACAAAAAGGGGACCACTACTCTCTACGTTCCTCCAGCCTAACCAGGGACTCAGCCGAGTTCAGCTGGTACTGCTAGGGTGCCACAGCCCAACCTCCCACATTTCCACCACAGATGAAGCTTCATACTGCTGAGTCCCCTACTGCTGCTACCTCCACGGTCATCTAAGGCACCGGAGGAAGCAGCAGGGCCTACCGGAACTGCGTCACAATCGCTCGCCATTCATTCCTATTTCTAGCACGCTCTCTTGCCTCTCTCACATCTATCCTCCTATCACCCAGAGCTTTCTTCACACCATCCATCCACCCAAACCTTGGCCTTCCTCTTGTACTTCTCCCATCAACTCTTGCATTCATCACCTTCTTTAGCAGACAGCCATTTTCCATTCTCTCAACATGGCCAAACCACCTCAACACATTCATATCCACTCTAGCCGCTAACTCATTTCTTACACCTGTTCTCACCCTCACCACTTCGTTCCTAACCCTATCTACTCGAGATACACCAGCCATACTCCTCAGACACTTCATCTCAAACACATTCAATTTCTGTCTCTCCATCACTTTCATTCCCCACAACTCTGATCCATACATCACAGTTGGTACAATCACTTTCTCACATAGAACTCTCTTTACATTCATGCCCAATCCTCTATTTTTTACTACTCCCTTAACTGCCCCCAACACTTTGCACCCTTCATTCACTCTCTGACGTACATCTGCTTCCACTCCACCATTTGCTGCAACAACAGACCCCAAGTACTTAAACTGATCCACCTCCTCAAGTAACTCTCCATTCAACATGACATTCAACCTTGCACCACCTTCCCTTCTCGTACATCTCATAACCTTACTCTTACCCACATTAACTCTCAACTTCCTTCTCTCACACACCCTTCCAAATTCTGTCACTAGTCGGTCAAGCTTCTCTTCTGTGTCTGCTACCAGTACAGTATCATCCGCAAACAACAACTGATTTACCTCCCATTCATGATCATTCTCGCCTACCAGTTTTAATCCTCGTCCAAGCACTCTAGCATTCACCTCTCTCACCACTCCATCAACATACAAGTTAAACAACCACGGCGACATCACACATCCCTGTCTCAGCCCCACTCTCACCGGAAACCAATCGCTCACCTCATTTCCTATTCTAACACATGCTTTACTACCTGTGTAGAAACTTTTCACTGCTTGCAACAACCTTCCACCAACTCCATATAACCTCATCACATTCCACATTGCTTCCCTATCAACTCTATCATATGCTTTCTCCAGATCCATAAACGCAACATACACCTCCATACCTTTTGCTAAACATTTCTCGCATATCTGCCTAACTGTAAAAATCTGATTCATACAACCCCTACCTCTTCTAAAACCACCCTGTACTTCCAAGATTGCATTCTCTGTTTTATCCTTAATCCTATTAATCAGTATTCTACCATACACTTTTCCAACTACACTCAACAAACTAATACCTCTTGAATTACAACACTCATGCACATCTCCCTTACCCTTATATAGTGGTACAATACATGCACAGACCCAATCTACTGGTACCATTGACAACACAAAACACACATCAAACAATCTCACCAACCATTCAAGTACAGTCACACCCCCTTCCTTCAACATCTCAGCTTTCACACCATCCATACCCGATGCTTTTCCTACTCTCGTTTCATCTAGTGCTCTCCTCACTTCCTCTATTGTAATCTCTCTCTCATTCTCATCTCCCATCACTGGCACCTCAACACCTGGAACCGCAATTATATCTGCCTCCCTATCATCCTCAACATTCAGCAAACTTTCAAAATATTCCGCCCACCTTTTCCTTGCCTCCTCTCCTTTTAACAACCTTCCATTTCCATCTTTCACTGTCTCTTCAATTCTTGCGCCGGCCTTCCTTACTCTCTTCACTTCTTTCCAAAACTTCTTCTTATTCTCTTCATATGACTGACCCAGTCTCTGACCCCACCTCAGGTCAGCTGCCCTCTTTGCCTCACGTACCTTGCGCTTTACTTCCACCTTTTGCTCTCTATATTTTTCATACTTCTCTATACTATTACTCTGCAGCCATTCTTCAAAAGCCCTCTTTTTCTCTTCCACTTTTACCTTCACTCCTTCATTCCACCATTCACTGCCCTTCCTCATGCTGCCTCCAACAACCTTCTTGCCACATATATCACTTGCAATCCCAACAAAATTTTCTTTTGCTAACTTCCACTCCTCCTCTAAATTACCAGTTTCTCTTACTCTCACCTCGTCATATGCCATTTTCAACCTTTCCTGATATTTACTTTTTACCCCCGGTTTTATTAGCTCTTCAACCCTCACTACCTCCCTTTTACATCCACCTACTCTATTCCCCCACTCTTTTGCTACAACTAATTTTCCTTCCACCAAAAAATGATCAGACATACCGTTAGCCATACCCCTAAACACGTGCACGTCTTTCAATCTTCCAAACATTCTTTTAGCTATCAACACATAATCCATTAATGCCCTTTCTACTACTCTTCCATTTGCCACTCTTACCCATGTATACTTATTTTTATCTTTCTTTTTAAAAAAGCTAGCACTTATTACCATCTCTTGTTCAACACACATATCTACCAGTCTCTCACCACTCTCATTTTCACCTGGTACGCCATATTTCCCAATGACACCTTCTACCTCTCCAGCACCCACTCTAGCATTTAAGTCACCCATAACAACTACATAATTCCTTCTACCCAGTCCTTCTACACACCTAGTTAATTCATTCCAGAACTCATTCCGCTCTTCTTCACTTTTCTCACTACCTGGCCCATACGCACTGACAAACGCCCAACATTCCCTACCCAAACTAACCCTTACCCACATTAACCTTGATGATATCTCCTTCCATTCCACTACTTTACCTGTCATCCATTCACTCAACAATAAAGCCACACCCTCTCTCGCTCTTCCCCTTTCAATCCCAGACACTCTACCAGACATTTCACCAAACATCACTTCACCCTTTCCTTTCATCTTTGTCTCACACAAGGCCAATACATCCATCCTTCTACTTCTAAACATACTTCCAGTCTCACATCTTTTACTCTCTATCGTACTACATCCACGCACATTCAAACACCCCAAAACTAGAGTGCGGGGAGCAGTCACTCTCCCCCCAGCTCCATCTCTTTGTTGCTGTCTCACAGGATACTTTTACAGGAGAGGGGGTTCCAAGCCCCCTCGTCCCGTCCCTTTTAGTCGCCTCTTACGACACGCAGGGATAACGTTGGCGCTATTCTAATTGTTTTATGCCCCCGCGGCCACAGGGGGCATATATAAATATATATATATATATATATATATATATATATATATATATATATATATATATATATATATATATATATATATATTCTTACGAAGCTGGTCTAGCGTAGAAAAAAATACCTAATTAATGTATTTTATTTGTTTTCATATGTGCATTGGAGAGCTGGATAGCCAACTCCC
>NC_090733.1:23129679-23144679 GCF_036898095.1 Palaemon carinicauda | reverse complement strand
GGGCAAACCTTTAGAGACTTCCCATATATGCATGTGATCATCTAGAACTAGGGAGGGTGAGGCAATGGCTGTTGTTGACTCAGTAGGTAGACATGTAGGTTCTCCCAAAACTCACATCCTTAGCTCACAAAGATTGTTTGGTTGCAGACATTTCACGAAACTATCAGACCCCGTTCATAAGTAAGATTTGAATTATGCATTTCAAAAAGGCAAAGTACAGTAAGCAGGTGCTTTTAACAGTTTTCTCTCTACCTACCTGTACTATGATAGATTATAGAAAGATTTTCCAAAGATAAAATATGCATAAAATATGCATAAAATATGCATAAAGATTAATGAATAGAAATATAACAAAACTACAACAGACCCTCAGTAGAGCGCATACCTTTGCCAACATCGCAATCCAAGATAGGCAATCGAATTATGCACATTTTGGCACTAGTATCATGCGAATCCGATAAGAAATGACGATATGGCAAAAAGCAATTCTAACATTTTCGTGACCTTGACTTTGACCTTTAACTCAATCGCTCCAGAAACTTAATCCTGTATTTTTTTTTTTTTTTACCATTACTGGTAATCATACCAAATTTCGTGAGATTCGACATCGATATAGTAAAATGAACTTTTTTACCTTTTCGTGATGTTTGGAATCTTACACATATTTCGAAAGAATCTTGATAAAATGTGAATTTTCACAGGATAAGTATTGGATTAATTAACCTGAAATGATCAACCATGTTCAATTATTATTAGGATAAGTATGCTGCTAAAAAAAATTATATCTTTAATCATTAGAATTATTACTCGTATTACCTTATTTGATTTAGACCGAAGTGCTAGTCTATGATCTTAGTTCCATATATCCGTGGTTGGTATCAAAATTAATAACTCTTCAATCCCTCTCTCTTTAAGGCTTCTTGCACTTTGATATCAAAATTCGTATTGCTAATTGTCAGATTAATTGACCGCCCACACTCATATAGACTGCTTTCTCAGGCAACTCTTGAATCTTGAAATCTGAAAGGAGCCTAACGTGTCTAGATCACCGCATCGTCTCGTAAAATGACCCTTTTGTCTTTAACCTTTCCCCTACACATCTGGGTGTTTCACCTCCGGCATATGGCATTTGATCGCCCTGAAAACCCTTTGTTCGGCTAATTATTTCCTCTTTTGATAAACCACTTGCATATTTAGAACACCCGCTAATTATACTTAAAATCAATTCCTATCCTCTGTGAGAGACAAACCCACTGACACAGATTATTCTTTGTAAATTTATAGCCTTTACCAGATTAGTAAAGACTTTTATCCAGTCCTCTAGAGTAAAAGATTAAACATCTGTCTCAACGCTTTTTCTTTTGTAATCGGATTACTATTCTTTTGACAGCTACATCCTTCAAGCTTATTTTCTAATCATTAGTTTTTAATCTTAGACCCACCCTCTTATGGCATTTCTACCCAATTGTGTTTACTCATTCCAGACAGGATGCCCTTTTATTTACCATGGTCAATCGATGCATCCATGGGCAAACCTCGAAACCTCACCCAAATAATCCAAGATGGAAGACCCATCCTTGAGAACTCCCATCCCATTCCAACCTGTAGATGGACCTTACCTACAGCTAACAAGTCAGAACCGCTTTTTATCCAGAGAAAAGAACAGTTTGTTACCATGAGAAAAGAACTCATCAATCGACGGTGCATTAACTCCAAAACTTTAGTGTTTCCCGACCCTTTTTACTTTAACCTGTGCATCTCATTATCTCGTTATCTGTGACGATTTTAAATTTTATCATTAAGAATAATGTTAATCATTGTGCGTATTTCTGAACCAATGAAAGAATGATACACTAATCTGAAAACTCTACATGTGTGTGGAGAATTTTTTATGGTTTATGTTCTGAGTGGGAACTTAGTCCGGGAAAGTCTCCTTTTAACAGTTACATAAAGTTCAACAGGGGAGGATATGAGCACTTACTCTCGGGGCACAAGCACCCTGCTAATACTTTACTGTCACAATTCACTAATCATCACTCTTAAATACAAAAGGCAAATTTACTGTCCAGAGGCCGGAGAACTCCACACGCAGAAATATCAATAATTTATGGCCTACTCTAGCTTTGTCAGGTCTATAGTCATCTCATTCTCAGGCTCTGTTCCGGCTCCGTCCCAGCTACCCCAATGAAATGCTGGACAGGTATTTTACGCTAAGGTAATCAGACAAAATCCAAAATGGAAGCAGTGATGTAAAGTAGTTTAAAAGTTTAAAGATAAGGATCTTTACCTTCGAAGCAAATATATTAATGCAAAGTTCCTCGCTGTTACCACCTATAGACTTACTCTTCAAATATTCCCAGTTTAAACATTAAATTAATGAGGGAGCAAAAATACTAAGAAGGTTTAATTAACGTAATATTGATTTATTCACAAATTTACATCAAAGAAACGGACATCTTAACAAAGATAAAAATGGAATAATAAAGAGAATGCAAATTAAAAGCAATTCAAAATTATAAAGATGATGGTTTAGACATGCGGTCTGCAATAATCAAAATGGGGTCTGGCACGTGGCCCACGTGACCCAGAGACTATGCTAGTCTCCAAGCAAGAAATAATAATGGAAAAATATTTACCCACAATCCCACCGCACACAGTCCGAATAGTGTAATTAGCCAAGTTCCCTATAAATTTAAAATTAGTCTAAGCTAATAAAAAATGGGGGAAAACTAAATGGCCATTGATGTAGTACCTGTACTCCTTTGAAGATTAGTCCTATGCCCGTGATAGCTGTTGACCTGGTTGTCGCACTAATTGGCACGTTGCCCTATTGCCTGGCTCACCCAAGAATTTTCACTGTGGCTGCAACTAGGTACATCAGGGTCCTCTTCTTCTCAATCTCTCCGACCGGCAGCAACCTTTTGTGAGTCGAGTTTTGGGAGATAGAATGGGGGGGGGGTGAGCCAGAGGTGCACGGGTTCAATGACCAGGCAGGTCAGCAGCCCAGGGCAGCTTCTCGTTGAATGTGGTCGACTCTACGGTCGAAGAGATCACCTGGCTTCACCTTTCCAGACAGGTGAGGAGCTTGATGCGCACGGTAATCCATTGCGGTTGCCATATCGGGACTTCAGGACAGGGCAATATATTGTTGCAAGGAGTGCAGAGGAGGCAGGATTTTGTACTAAATACTTAGAGAAATCTTGCTGCTCTAAGGGAGTTTATATATACAATAATCCTACCTATTCTGGCTTGCTAAAAATAATATTTTAAATGATTAATTAGCAATGGACTGGTACGATGGGCATACATCTTAAAATTAACAAACTTTAATTGGTATTGAGAAATATAAGATGCATTAATTCAGCAGTATTGGAATTTATATTTAAAATTCAGTTTAGGAATTTAATCTCGACCCACGTAGCTTAAGGAAAGAACCAACATACGCCGGGGTTACCACTAAGGCCATCTGTTGTGCGTATCTACGCTGTGACGTCACGAGCATGGCGTGCGCCACTGTCAACAAGTTTAGGTTAGTCCTCCCTATGTTTCGTTAAAGAAAACTAGATGTAGGAGAGAATGTTTAAGGGGTAGCTATAGTATTAGTTGAAGAGAGCTAAAAATACGATTAAAAGAAGAAGAGTGAAGAAAATTCTTCACACCCTGGGGATAAAGGGGAGAAAAAAGGGAGACGGGTTAGTTCCGGCAAATGTGATTCAACTACTTGTTAGTATGAGTGAGATAAGGTTACTGGCTGAATGATGAGTGAAGTTGTTCTTCACATCAACGTCCGTTTAAAGTTAACAAAACGCTGTTGGCGTTAATTAACCCTGGATAGGTACGGTGGGTCGTACGCGACCCCGAGCGTAAAAAAAAAAGAGGTTTTTCTCACGTGACTCACCCCCGTGACTGAATTTGTGGGTGATCGACCTGCAGGAGGTGTCTCCCCTACACACTCTAGTAGTGTCCAGATGTGCATTGCTGTAGCTGTACTCCTTCCTCGATTTCTGAGACGCGTCGGGGTCGAGCGCGACCGAGTTTACCCTTCTAAGGTAATTTGCATAATTATCAAAGTTATTACGTATTATGAAATTGTCGTAGAATGGTGCAACTTGTATAGGTTATCAGTTGTGGAAAGTCTTGGTGGATTGTTTGGCTACCATGTGCATGATTTTTTTTTTAGTTAAAATGTCGTTCATCACCATGAGGACCATTTTACCGCGAGTGCCCCTTTTTAATTTTTTTTCATTTTTTTGCCAAGTCATTTTTCCGTAAGATATTGCCAAATAGTGTCGTAAAACTTTTGCTTGTTTAGTGTTGGAAAGCGTGTCTAGATGATCTGGCTACCCATGCGTGACTTTGTTTTTGTCAGATACGAGGTAGTTATTGGTATAATGGGTATTTAACTGCGGTTGCCAATTTATGTTTTTTTTCAATATTTGTGAAAAATTTTACGTAGTAAGGAATTGCCGTATATTATTCATTTTTTTTTTCATGTTTATGTGTTAGAAAGTGTGCCTTGATGGTTGGACTAACACGTGCATGTCTTTTTTTTTATCTTAGATGCCGTATATTAGAATGTTGGGCATTTTACCGCGAGTGCCCCTTTTAATTTTTTTCCATTTTTTTGCCAAGTCATTTTTCCGTAAGATATTGCCAAATAGTGTCGTAAAACTTTTGCTTTTTTAGTATTGGAAAGTGTGTCTAGATGATCTGGCTACCCATGCCTGACTTTGTTTTTGTCAGATACGACGTAGTTATTGGTATATTGGGTATTTAACTGCGGTTGCCAATTTCTGTTTTTTTTTCAATATTTGTAAAAATTTACTACGTAGTAAGGAATTGCCGTATATTATTGATTTTTCTTTCATGTTTATGTGTTAGAAAGTGTGCCTTGATGGATGGGCTAACACGTGCATGTCTTTTTTTTTTATCTGAGATGCCGTATATTAGAATGTTGGGCATTTTTCCGCGAGTGCCCCTTTTTATTTGTTTTGCATTTTTTTGCTTAGTCATGTTACCGTAAGGAATTGGCAAGTAGTGTCGCAAAACTTATATTTTTATAGTGTTGGTAAGTGTTTTTAGATGATCTGGCTACCCATGCCTATTTTTTTTTAGCCAGATATGGCGTATATATAGGTATGTGTTCGATTTTCCTGTGATTGCCATTTTTTCGTTTTTCCCATTTCTTTCAAAATTACTACGTACTAAGGAACTATCACAGAGTAATGATTCATTTATATGTTTATTTGTCGGAAAATGTGCCTTGATGGTTTGCCTAGCACGTGGCTGAATTTTTTTTTTTCTGAAATGCCGTATATTAGAATGGCCATTTTTCCGCGAGTGCCCTTTTTATTTGTTTTGCATTTTTTGCTTAGTCATGTTACCGTAAGGAATTGGCAAGTAGTGTCGCAAAACTTATAATTTTATAGTGTTGGAAAGTGTTTCTAGATGATCTGGCTACCCATGCCTATCCTTTTTTTTTTAGCCAGATATGGCGTATATATAGGTATGTGTTCGATTTTCCTGTGATTGCCATTTTTTCATTTTTTCCCATTTCTTTCAAAATTACTACGTAATAAGGAACTATCACAGAGTAATGCTTCATTTAGATGTTTATTTGTCGGAAAATGTGCCTTGATGGTTTGCCTAGCACGTGGCTGAATTTTTTTTTCTGAAATGCCGTATATTAGAATGTTAGCCATTTTTCCGCGAGTGCCCCTTTTTATTTGTTTTGCATTTTTTTGCTTAGTCATGTTACCGTAAGGAATTGGCAAGTAGTGTCGCAAAACTTATATTTTTATAGTGTTGGAAAGTGTTTCTAGATGATCTTGCTACCCATGCCTATCTTTTTTTTAGCCAGACATGGCGTATATATAGGTATGTGTTCGATTTTCCGGTGATTGCCATTTTTTCGTTTTTTCCCATTTCTTTCAAAATTACTACGTACTAAGGAACTATCACAGAGTAATGATTCCTCTAGATGTTTATTTGTCGGAAAATTTTGTTTACTTCTTTTTTGATTGAATATCATCAAATTTTTTTAGCTAAAATATTATATTGTTTCACATTTTTGTTTTTTTTCGATTTTATTTCCCTTCAAAAATTTTTTGGGGGTCAGAATTTTAATTTTATAGTCGTAAAATAATCGACAATTATCCAGCAACCCACCATACAATTTTTATGCATATCCAATAATAATTAGATTAGTAAATAACACCTTGAAATTGACATACCCTTCCTACATTTTAAGTGGCAGATTAGGAAGTCTGAGTCAGTGCGGTTGGCGGCCATTTTGTGGACATATCCGAACCGTAAGTTGCCCTATCTATATATATTCTTGGTCCCTATAGAATTTGTGATATATTGGTATATTTTTACCTGCATAAATATCATATTATATATTAAATATATGTATTTTTTTACGAAATTTCTAAGTACTCAAAAAATTACCTTTAGATATGGCCCCTGATATAAATGTAATTTACAAAATAATGAAGATTTTTTTACAGATTTCTATTTTAGGATAACATATGTTTATTCCCTAAAGAAAATTAGCCACTTTCTATTTCATTTGGGTACCCAAAAAAATTCATGAAATTTGGACAAATTTTTTTGGCCAAAAAAAGTTACCCTTTTTTTCTCATTTCAGATCTTCACCTCCATGGGTCTGACTTCATCCAAAATACATCAAGATGTGTCCTAAACATTCAAGAATCAATTCCTAAAAGGATTTGTGTATATATGTATAAACTTTTTTTTTTATAAATTTTTATGTCAGGTCTTTTTTTTCTACTTAATTTTTTAAAATATTTATAATAAATAGTTTTTCAGCAGATGAGTAGTATTTATCTTTACAGTTGTTTTAAGCATTCATTGAAGTTCTTTTTTGGCAAAAGAAAAAAAGAGGTTACTGCAAAAACTGATTTTTCAAGAATTTTTTTTGCCGTCGGGGTCGTTCGCGTCCGAGTATACCCTTAAAGGGGTGTCCGAGGAGCGTACCTATCCAGGGTTAAAATCAATCGAGTCAAAGTTATGCTTTCACGTGAATTTGGGGAATATTGAAACACTCAGGCAATGCTTCACGGAAGCGCTAAGTTAAGCATATGATCAGTTTTAACTTTAAACGTACGATGCAATAATAATTAAACGATTAAAAATACTCAATTCTTTCCACCCTAGGGGTACGGATAGAGCAAAGAAAACGCAATCCAATGTCAGTCGAGTTCAGCAACAAGTCCGGCCAAATGACAAATTAAAAATTATGGGGGTGAATCCCAATCCCGGTCTGACACCCAACGTTTTACATGAAATGTCTTTACATATAAAATGACTGGCGTGATGAAAGCTTTGAATTTGTCGCCTGACAAAAGGAGAAAAATTACCTCCTTCTCGGCGTTTAAAGGTGAAAATTTGCTTGACACTAGCCTGAATGATAAATCGAGACGAACTAGGTCTATGGGGACATCGTATTTCTGACAACTAAGGTCTTGGATGTCATCTTCAAGGGAAACGTTTAAGATGGGAACATTAAAAACAAAACTTAATTTCAGCACGAGCTGAAGGATGTCAGGGGGATTATAGCAACATGACAAGTTGTCAAGGCAAAAATTAAATTTACGCTTTGAGGTTAAAGCAAGTGATTGACCTGGAAAATGCTGCTGTACGACTTGGCAATAATAATAAATGCTTACAGTTACGCCATATAAAAGTGAATGAAAATAATGAATGGCGTTCAATGTACCGTTATCCTTAAGCAAGGTGAAACGTAGACAGGCTCTAATCTCCGGTGCTAGGTCTACATGTGTGACCTTCGCTAAATCCGCCGTCAGTGTACAAGGTTCATTTCTGACTGCTAAGGTCTTAACCTTGTGATCACGCGGCTCTTTCTGAGGGCGGGTTTCAAATCCTGACGGGGATGTTTTAGCGTCAACACGGGTTAGAGCGGAAGTTACGGGCTTAAGAACTGGACAGTCAGGCAACGTGAGCACTGGTCTATGGGATGGTACGACTTTAACGATTGAATCTACAACCGGTACAGGCCTCTGCTGGCCATCACGCACACATTTAAGTTGTGTGGTATCTGTGCTACCACTTGGGGGGTCCATGACAAGACAATGAATGGTATTTCCTCCGGGACGGACTGTCACCGGCGACAAAGACAAAGGGGGTTGAGGGTGATCAAACGCGGGTGGCTTAAGGTTCGGAGATGAGGACGGAGCACGTGGGACTGACACAAACTCACTAATCGTATGCCGTGTTGGCAAAATAGTACTGGAATGTGACGATTGAACAGGTTGGGGTTTTGATGCAAAATTAATTACATTGTGCTTTACTGGCGAGACGTTAGAAGTTACAATCAGGGGACGTGTCACTGAAGGTGTTGCATTCGAAGAAGAACAAGACTGATTAGGTTTTATAAGTAAATTGGGATGAGCCATGAGGCTATTAAAAGCAATCTCAACTTTACTCGAACAGGCAGCAAGTACAGGATAATTTAATTTGACAATAGTATGGTCGTAATGACGTCTCCAAAAATTCTTGTAATTAAAAAGTTCATCTCTTACTTTACTAATTTCACTTTTAAAATGACCCACGGCTTCAGGACCCATGTTGGGAAAATCTACTGAAGCGAGAGAATGAAGTGCTAGGTCTGCGTCCTCACAAACAAAGGTGAATGTTAATTCCTGTTCCCTAAGCCTAGTGTTAATCTCCTCGGGGCTAAGCGTTTCCGCCTTAGGCGGTGGAGGGTTGTTTACGTTAAACATGAAGTCCGCCATCTTGGAATGACCACGTTTGATGAACGGATTCGTAAAACAAAACAAGGGATAAATCTGAATTTTGAAGGAATGTAAAAATGAAACTTTACAAATTTACAAGGTTGATAATTGAACATTAAATTTACTCATGATGGGAGGAAAATGGTTAAATGGACAAAAACATATAAATCATGAAATTACTTTAAAATTCAAAGTGACCGGGTCCAACAAAGCAGACGATGCCCAGGTCACGTGACTTTAGACTTTGCTAAAATGAATTATATACGCACGTGGCGATAATGACTAATTAATTTACTTTAAAGTAGAACATATCAGAAAGCACATGGGCTTATGAATGCAAAGATTCAAGTTAAAAGTTAAAATAACAGGTCGAGGCTGACACTGTTGTGATGATTTCATGATTACCGGCGCACCGGGGCAGCCACTGAACTACTCAAAATGTAGATAGGCGCACGAGGCAACGACTTATATTTTAAAGTGCACTCTCTTGGAGGCTAAACAAAATGAAATTTCCCTC
This sequence comes from Palaemon carinicauda, assembly GCF_036898095.1. Lineage (NCBI taxonomy): Eukaryota > Metazoa > Arthropoda > Malacostraca > Decapoda > Palaemonidae > Palaemon > Palaemon carinicauda. The sequence continues at coordinate 23,135,385 of NC_090733.1, read as the reverse complement.
ACGCGGAGGTAAAACAAAAATATCCTCGCTAAAGGACAAAAACATTATTTCCTCGCTAAAGGAAATTAAATGAATTACACGAAGTTATTTACTTACGGTAGCAAACAATTATGTACCCTTAGTTTGGGTTGTAAAGAAGATCCGCCATCTCGGAACAAACACGTGGAATGAAACGGACTTGGTGTTAAGTTTCTATGTTACTCGTAAGAAGACTTAAAATTATGTTGCGCCAATTCGCTCTTTAGGACAAGGACACGTGCTAGGTATACGGTGATGTTAGTTAGAAAGGTTAAGGTTGTTTAGGGAAGGTAAACGACACAAAGGAAGGTAGACCAAGGTACAAAATGTTACAAATTAGATGCTTAGCTAGCAAAATTAGTTGACAGAACGAGCACACCGGCGTTCTAGCTGAGCAGTAAACACGGGCGTCTGAACAACAAAAAACCTTAGTTCAAGTAGCTTAGAACTTTCTGGTATAAGTGGATTCCGCCACACGTGGGTGAACGGATCCGAGACAAAGTGAAGTTCCTACGACAAATTCTAGTCTTTCTGTAGAGAATTCAAGCAACAAATTAACCTGGTTACGTAGTTCTTTCCTTAAACACGTGATCGATACAAAAAGATCATGTTGATTACAAATTTCTCTTCCCAATTAAAGTCTGGGCTTTACACATTCGACAAACTGGCTGTGTGCGTGTGGGTAAGTGATATAGCGAGTTACTATATGCTTAATCAAGCTGATTAATTACGTTAATGCTTCATAAATCAAAGGTAAAAGATCCGGTTCGAAGGACCACTCGTGTGGAGAATTTTTTATGGTATGTGTTCTGAGTGGGAACTTAGTCCGGGAAAGTCTCCTTATACCAGTTACATAAATTTCAACAGGGGAGGATATGAGCACTTACTCTCGGGGCACAAACACCCTGCTAATACTTTACTGTCACAATTCACAAACCACCACTCTTAAATACAAAAGGCAAATTTACTGTCCAGAGGCCGGAGAACTCCACACGCAGAAATATCAATAATTTATGGCCTACTCTAGCTTTGTCAGGTCTATAGTCATCTCATTCTCAGGCTCTGTTCCGGCTCCGTCCCAGCTACCCCAATGAAATGCTGGACAGGTATTTTACGTTAATGAAATCAGACAAAATCCAAAATGGGAGCAGTGATGTAAAGTAGTTTAAAAGTTTAAAGATAAGGATCTTTACCTTCGAAGCAAATATATTAATGCAAAGTTCCTCGCTGTTACCACCTATAGACTTACTCTTCAAATATTCCCAGTTTAAACATTAAATTAATGAGGGAGCAAAAATACTAAGAAGGTTTAATTAACCTAATATTGATTTATTCACAAATTTACATCAAAGAAATGGACATCTTAACAAAGACAAAAATGGAACAATAAAGAGAATGCAAATTAAAAGCAATTCAAAATTATAAAGATGATGGTTTAGACACGCGGTCTGCAATAATCAAAATGGGGTCTGGCACGTGGCCCACGTGACCCAGAGATTATGCTAGTCTCCAAGAAAGAAATAATAATGGAAAAAGATTTACCCACAATCCCACCGCACACAGTCCGAATAGTGTAATTAGCCAGGTTCCCTATAAATTTAAAATTAGTCTAAGCTAATAAAAAATGGGGGAAAACTAAATGGCCATTGATGTAGTACCTGCACTCCTTTGAAGATTAGTCCTATGCCCGTGATAGCTGTTGACCTGGTTGTCGCACTAATTGGCACGTTGCCCTCTTGCCTGGCTCACCCCAAGAATTCTCACTGTGGCTGCAACTAGGTACATCAGGGTCCTCTTCTTCTCAATCTCTCCGACCGGCAGCAACCTTTTGTGAGTCGAGTTTTGGGAGATAGAGTGGGGGGGGGGTGAGCCAGAGGTGCACGGGTTCAATGACCAGGCAGGTCAGCAGCCCAGGGCAGCTTCTCGTTGAATGTGGTCGACTCTACGGTCGAAGAGATCACCTGGCTTCACCTTTCCAGACAGGTGAAGAGCTTGATGCGCACGGTAATCCATTGCGGTTGCCATATCGGGACTTCAGGACAGGGCAATATATTGTTGCAAGGAGTGCAGAGGAGGCAGGATTTTGTACTAAATACTTAGAGAAATCTTGCTGCTCTAAGGGAGTTTATATATACAATAATCCTACCTATTCTGGCTTGCTAAAAATAATATTTTAAATGATTAATTAGCAATGGACTGGTACGATGGGCATACATCTTAAAATTAACAAACCTTAATTGGTATTGAGAAATATAAGATGCATTAATTCAGTAGTATTGGAATTTATATTTAAAATTCAGTTTAGGAATTTAATCTCGACCCACGTAGCTTAAGGAAAGAACCAACATACGCCGGGGTTACCACTAAGGCCATCTGTTGTGCGTATCTACGCTGTGACGTCACGAGCATGGCGTGCGCCACTGTCAACAAGTTTAGGTTAGTCCTCCCTATGTTTCGTTAAAGAAAACTAGATGTAGGAGAGAATGTTTAAGGGGTAGCTATAGTATTAGTTGAAGAGAGCTAAAAATACGATTAAAAGAAGAGTGAAGAAAATTCTTCACAATGTGAAACCTCCTCCATTACCGGTATCTCAACGGTTATTTTGAGACTGGTCATTCGAAGACTCCCTCCTTACGGTAACACTGAACTATCAAAGTTAGAGGACATACGTTGTACACGTTAGAAGATATACGATGATTCAAGAGGCAATGTACTTCGTGTACCCCTTTTAAACACGGGGTGAAAAAATTACCCCTATTCTATAAGCCTTAGCACCAGTCTTCAAGAGAAGTGGCGCCAGAACCATATCCACCACACAAGGCCTTGACCTTGATCATGTTGTATGTCACTAGATAGGTAAGTGAATTATTAACAGTTTAGCACAGGTTTCATGCAAATTGGATGTGAATTTACCATTGGAAAAATAACTTTTAGCCCCTAACCTTAAATTTGGACCCAATCACTCTGAAATAAAAAATAGGAAAGGGAATTCTCCATATTTTGGCACTAGCTATATGCAAACAAGATAAAAACGAACCACGATATAGCAAAAGACGTTTATGAGCTTCTCCTCAACTTGGAATTTACCCTTTACCCAATCCATCCAAAAATCTAATCAAATTGTCCTTGGATCATGGCCAATCGTCCCCAAAATATTTCATGATATCTGGTCTAATAGTTTTGGAGTTACGGGAATCGCAAATAAACACATGCAAACTTAAACAAATGCACGCCTATCAAAACATAAATTTCTGTCGTGGGTAAGAAGAGAAGAAGACAGATATAATAGAATAAAGGACACTTAGGTGTTTAACATTGAAATTAGACTTTGATCATCATTGACCCAAGAATAGGCAAGTCCTATTTGATACCAATAATGATAAAATCTTTTTTCATCGCTATTTAGTTTGCATGCACAAATATGATACCGTGGTGGAGTAACGAAAACTTTGGGTGTGGGGGAAATGCCCCCCCAAATCTTTATGAAGTCACTAACAGCAGGGTGACAGATAGGGTTTAAGGCGATAGACCATATGTCTCTTTGCTTCTACTCTCGATGCCTGGCGGATGATCTTCCTGAAATCAGTATGGAGCGCCAGGGGTCTACATACTTTAGTGAAATAGAACTGAACATCTACAGGAACTGGCTATCCTTTGATAAATTTATTCAATGAATACTCTATGGATTTAATCAGTCTATGGAAAGCAAAAAGGTCAAAATGGTCCCCAGTCCCGGGCATAGCATGGTACTAAGAATCTCCCGGTTTCTAAAGAATAAAGAACAATTTAAAACTGGTAATTGGAATGTTAGAAACATGAATCAGATTGGGAAGCTACAGCAAGTGGAGAATGAATTTATGAAATATAGTTAGGATATCTTGGCCCTAACTAAAAACACAGTGTAAGTAGATTGGTACAGAAATATTAGACCAAGGAAATATATATATATATATATATATATATATATATATATATATATATATATATATATATATATATATATATATATATATATATATATATATTTACATATATATATATATATATTTACATACATATATATTTACACACACACACACACACACACACACACACATATATATATATATATATATATATATATATATATATATATATATATATATATATATATATATATATATACTCAGGAAGAACAGATGAAGAATGCAGAAGAGCACACAAGGCATTATCTGAATGTAGAGCTGTAAATAATAGATTTTTAATGTCAAAGTTTGACTCTAGGTAGTGCAATATGAGTATTATAGTTTGCTATACATCAACAAACGATTCCCCTGATGAAAAGAGAGATGAATACTATGAAAAACTATATTATAATAGAAGAGATCCCAAAGAGAGATATGGAAATTGTGATTAGTGACCCCAATGCTGAAGTTGGAAGAAATAATCAAGGTATAGAGAATGTGATGGGTGTTGAGGATCTTAGCGAAGTTACAGAGGAAAATACGGGCATATTTCATAATTTTTCGTTCTACAAATACAGGACAAGGACATCCATAAATACACATGGACTTCACCATATGGCAATTACAAAAATAAAATATATTACAAAGCCATAAATAAAGAGAAAAGGACGACTCTGCGAAATATAAGAAACTATAGAGATGCAGATATTGCGAGTGATCACTATCTCCTCATGGCAACACTGAAATTAAAACTGAAAGCACCCAACATAAATGTAGATAGACTGCCTATGTTTGATACAACTAACCATCAAGATGATGTGCAAGGAGAAACCTTTGCAATTGGATGTAGGAATCGATTTGAAGTCTTACAGACTTTAAGAGATGAAGAGCAGACAATTAATAAAGAATGGCGTGATATTAACAACTTATATCAGTCACTAAGTAGGGACGTTTTGGGACATGCAGTTAGAAGGAGAAAATTATGGATATCAAATAATACTTGGAATATTAGAATAACGAGCAAAGAAAAGAAATTTATTGTAGAAAGTTTTCGAGAAAATTATGAACATTTTAAGGAAGAACATACTAAGTATTCCAGAATTGATAGAGAAGTCAAAAGAAATGCCAGGAATGACTGCAGAGAATATATAAACAGGAAAGTAGCTGCTGACAAAGCCATGAATTCAGAAAGTCCTTCTGCTGTACGAATTGATCAGGGAATTATAAATGAAACCTCGTCTGGGGCAAAGAATAAAAGAATAGACCCATCAAAAAGAGAGATGAATCTGGATGGAACACTTATGTATGGTGATGAATAGGAGGTATGAAGGGAATAATTTGATTGATATACCTGAATAAGAGGAAGATCTTGATGTGCCCACAAATGAATTCAGTGTGTTTGAAGTCGATACTGTCATTAAAATACTAAAGAGATGGGAAGCCCCGGGATAAAATGGAATAACTGCCGAGATGTTATTGGCCAAAAATGAAGTGACTCCGAGTGACATACTACAAAATAATGTAGTATGTGGCGTGTTTGTGAAAATGGGCAATAAGAAAAAAGTTCGTACTGAATACAATAAGTGCAGAGGCAACACACTTACATCAGTTATCAAGAAGATATATAGTGTGCTCATTCTAGAGAGATTATGGAGAAGGATTGATGAAAAGCTGAGAGATGAACAAGAAGAATTTTAAAAAGGTAGAAGTTGTGCTGACCAAGTTTTCATTCTAAGACATGTTG
>NC_090733.1:23122179-23124679 GCF_036898095.1 Palaemon carinicauda | reverse complement strand
CAAATGACAGGTTATTAGAATTCTCAACAAGAGAATTGTCACAAACTAACGTGTCATCACAAGACAAGTTAGTAGAATAGTAAGAAGACATGAAATTCCGAACCAAAACATCTTTTAGTAAAACAGTTGACAGCAGAAATGGATTCAGGAACTAACACATCATTAACAGACATGTTTGTAGAACAATGAACACTTGAACAGGTATCATGAACTAACACATCTTCACGAGATAAGTCTGGAGAAAAATCATTAGTAGAAGCATCAATATAAACCAACAAGTCTTCCTGAGGCAAGTCTGTAGATAAAACTATTTGAGACATTATCACACACCAACATGTCATTTTTAGACGTGCAGGTAGAACTCTGAGTTTTCTCATGAGTCTCAGCACTCGAAGAAAGCAGAATAGACAAATCAGGACTGAGAACCTCAAACTTCTGATCAAGAACTGGCTCATCAACTATCTTCGGTTGGACATCAACATTCTCATCTACCAGAGTAACCAGACCATTGCCAAGCGAAAATTGAATAACATTAATAGGTTATATGGAATCTACATAAACAGGCCTTGATAACCAGTCACAATGAAGAGCCATTTTATGGGATGGAACGCTAAGATGCCCACCAAACCTCCGAACGGGAGCATAATTCCAAATAAATGAAAGTTCCGTCACAGAGACAGCTCCCCTCAAAAAGAGTGACTGGGCACAACCAGTATCAGGCATGATACAAAAAGGGTGAGGTGAATCACCATCAACAGCACCAAACCCCTTAGCAGTAATTGGCTGGAAAACCTTATCAATAAGTCTGGAACATTCACTGGAATTAACATGTTTCGTGTCAAAAACGTGGTCATTTATAGTATTAACCTCTACTGGTAGCACACTATAACGAGTCCTTTTAAGAATTACAAGAGCCATAGTTTTAGATTCTTTCCTTTTCAACTTAAAACTTTCAGACATTATTTGACCTTGTTTCTTACAATAATTACATACTACAGAACTGCTAGTAATAGAATTGCTATTAAAACTGCTGCTTTAAGACTTGACATGTGAATCAGAATTAGATCTTGGATCTACATCATCAGTATTTGTATGCTTATCTGTGTATCTATAGCACTTTGACCTATTAAACCTATTATCATTAGATCTAGACTCATTCTGAGCCAGTATATAATCATCAGCACATACAGCTGTTTCACGATGGGTAAACATCTTTCTCTCATTTAAGTAGACCTTAAACATTGTGGTGGCCAATAGGGTAACGTCCCTGACTAGTGATCGCTAGACTATGGTTTGAATCCCGCTCAAACTCGTTAGTTCTTTGGTCGCTGTATCCTTACAATACTTTTGAGCTAAGGATGTGGGGCTTGTGGGAGCCTATAGGTCTAATTACTGAGTCATCAGCAGCCATTGCCTGCCCCTGTTTGGTCCTAATTTGGGTGGAGAGGGGGCTTGGGCACTGATGATATGTATATATGGTCAGTCTCTAGGGCATTGTCATGGTTGATAGGGCAATATCACTCTCCCTTGCCTCTGCCATTCACGAGCAGCCTTTAAGCCTTTCAACCTTTGATGTTCTCAATAACATGATTCTTCTCACTAATTTTTCTTAACCTGTCAGAATCATCCCTACACTCTGCTGCTTTACACTATCTGTCAAGCCAATCTGCCGGTTTTCCACAAAATTTTACATTTGTCTGCTTTTATCTTCTTTTGTCCAACTCCCAAACTTTATCCTATAAGCTTCGGGAGTTGATTTATAAGATTGTGAAATAGTATTTTTTTTTTTTTTTTTTTTTTTTTGAAATTCATAATCATCCACTCTATCCTCAGGAATAGAAGCATAAAGCTTTTGTACCCTACCACACATAACTCCTGACAACATTTAAGTCCAATTTTCGGCTGGACACTTACACTTTCAGCTTTTCTATCAAAATAGACAAAATATTCATCTACATCCTTTTCAGTATTTATCAGTATCAGTAGACCTAAATAACCTGCTTATCTTTTTCAAGTGCTAAGTCTTTTTGAACATCAATCCCATGAGGCTTTATCTGTGCTTCCCTATCTTTACCTCTCTCCTCTGCTTGTAATGGTTCACGTTTTAACTCTCGTGCCTGAGCTTCTATTTGAAGTCTTTCAAGTTCTACAGCTGGTAAATTAAAAAACACTGATTCCCTGTCCATTATATCTAAAACATCTTGAGGTAACGCATAGTCCTCACCCAAATGTTGAACTAACACATGTTTAATGTCCTCTTTCTTCATTGAATTATTAACATAAAGCTCACGATGTTTGCCTAAATTCACGAAGCTAGATTTCTTAAGGTCACTTAACTTCTCAATTTGTGGATCCTAACAAAATGTTTCTAAAGACTTAGATGCCATAAACTCTGAAATGTGTGGTGTTTATTTCATACAATTTACAAATGTTTACTTTACGGCCAATCTTTGAATTACAAAAAGGATAACAATCCAGATCACATATATAGGTCTCTAAT
>NC_090733.1:23107179-23112179 GCF_036898095.1 Palaemon carinicauda | reverse complement strand
ATATGATTACAAACATAATGACCACCTAGTTTACCTTTCATTATTATTCTTCATCTAATTAACAAAAGTTAAAGGATTGTGATCCGAGTAATCTGTTATTTGTTCATTCTGTGGTCTGTTCACAAAAACTTCAAACTTGCTTATCGCTGTGAATAGCCATAGCAGTTCCTTTTCAACTGTCGAGTAGGCTTGTTGATGCTTCTTGAGATTTGACGACATAAAACAGAAAGGGTGAAGAACTCCTTCTTTGTCTTCTTGCAATAAGACAGCTTCAATCCCACTATTCGAGGCATAAGGAATTTATTGTTGAAATCAGCTCGCAGTATCGGTTTCGAGGTTAATATGGCCTTCCTTTGACTTTTCCTTCTTCCTGGTATTTCGATAGCACAGGTTAGGTCACTGATCTTCTAAATCCGGAATGGTTTCTGGAACTTTTTGGCGAGTGGGAACTTCCTTATCAGTAAGTAAACCATCACCGGTTGTCCTAACGCAAACTGTCTGTTCATATTTTACATACAAAACTTTTCTTTGTTTTCCCTTAACTCATTTTTCTGCTTTCTAGGTAACATTTCCATATTTCGGCGATCCTTTTCCTAAAATTCTTGGCCTATTCTTCATCCGTTTCCCTTCGAGTTTCCTTTTTTCTGCCAACATTTAATTCTGTCATTTGCTGAATGGGTCTCCTCGTACTTCAATTGGGTGTAAGGGAGCTTTTTAATGTATTCGTTGGATTTTCTTGCAATCTGACAAAAGTGAACTGCACGGCAAAAGTGGCTCACATCCTTATGCATACCAGGCCGGAAAAAGTTTTTCATAATCTTCACGGTCGTCTTCCTTATTCCCATATGTCCTGTCTCTTGCGTACAGCAATTACCTGTTTTCTTAGCGGTGCGTAAATCAATATCTGATGGTACATCCCTTATTCAGCATTCCTAGGGATATCGGCGAGTCTATGCTTCCTTATAAGAAACCAATCCTTAATATAATAACAGGTGGGAGACTGCTGCACCTTCGTCTCATCCACCACACCGTACTATAACTCTGTTGATGTTGTATCCTTCCGTTGCAACCCTATCAGCATACATACTTGTTCTACTTCCAACACTGAGTTTTCTTATTCTTCCAAATCCATTGCTTCCTTTTCTTCCTGTTCCTTCCTCTGTTAATTCTCTTCTCTCAGGCTTTCTTGGGGCTCTCCTCTTGCGTACCATAATGGGAATCTTCTTCTGAAAACAAATCCTCTAAGTTCATCGTTACTTCGATTTCTGTTTCTTCTGCAGCTCCTTTCTTCGTCATACTCCTAGTCATGACAAAACTAGGAAAATAATAACGGTAATACTTTCTGAGTTCAGTCATAGAACTCTACTTCAACGGTTTTTCTATTACAATGGGACAAGGCAAAAACGTCGCTCAACCAATCTCATTACCCAGCAGGACTTCTACTCCTTCGACATGTAAGGCATCCTTTGCCGCAAAATCAAAATGACCTGTCACCACTTTGCTTGACAATTTCAAATGGCAAATATGGGTAAGCTCCTCACCTCCTATGCCCTTCAAAATAACCAAATCTGTGAGAGATTGTTTCACCAACAGTTTTACACCTCGCATCACTCCACCATGGTTACAACATGCGTCGAGCAACATTTTCACCCGGGTCTGCTCACTCCCATATATTGCGGACAACTTATCTTCCTAAATATACAGCTTAGAGGTATCCACACTTTTTGGGGTTGTCCTGTTCATCATGTAAACATTAGCTGGCTTTTTTCTTTTTTGTCCTTTCCCATTTGTTTCTTCGTCTTCGCATTCTGTGACGTTGAATTATCTTTAACCACTTGGGTGACTGCTTTCGGTTGGTTTGACCAACATTTCTTACTGATTTCGCCTCTCTTGCCACAATTATAACAGACAATATTAACCTTCCGCATGTCTTTCACAACACCTGAAGACGGAAGATTCGACAATTGTTGCTGTGGGTACTATTGCATTCTGCTTTGGAACAGTACCAGTGGTACTTCCGCTATAACTATTGAACTTGTTCACAAAGTTATTACTGAACTTTTTTCCATGGTTCGGCGAATACTTGACACTTGGTTGGAACGACGGTTAAAACTTGATACCCGAGGAGGGTGAAATACTAATAACATTATAATCTTCACTCAGCAAAGCTGCTTTATCGAGTTTATTCTTCTCTCTCTCTCTCTCTCTCTCTCTCTCTCTCTCTCTCTCTCTCTCTCTCAAGTACCTTTGAATATATTCAGGAATCCCTCATGAATATTGTTCCAGCACTATCAATTCTTCTGAATCAGCCATCTCTTAAAACATTGGCGTATCTCATAAGCGTAATCCAGAAGAGTCATTGTCTCGTAGTTCGGCAAACTTGGGAAATTTTCCTTATAATATTCAGGGGTCATCTGATATGCTTGCAGTACGCTCCTCTTTACTGCTTGATACTCCTTCCTTTCGTCCTGAGACAAGGCAAGATACGCACTGTGTCCTTTCCCATTATTATCATTATCATTATTATTATTAAATGCTAAGCTACAACCCTAGTTGGAAAAGCAGGATGCTATAAGCCCAGGGGCCCCAACAGGGAAAATAGCCCAGTGAGGAAAGGAAACAAGGAAAAAGGAAATGTTTAAAGAACAGTGACATTAAAATAAATATTTCCTATATAAACTATAAAAACTTTAATAGAACAAGAGAAAGAACATTCAGCAATAACACAGACCATTTCTCTTCTGGCCATTCCATCTTTGATGCGACCGTTTCAAAATGAATGAAGAATTCGTCGGGAGCGTCTTCTGTGAATTTTGGAATTAACCGCTGGGCATTCGTCGCATTAAACACAGGACATTGAATAGCAGGGGTCTTCTCTATCTGCGTTACCGACCTTGTATGAGCATTCAACATTTCCAATCCCTCGCATGTCGTGCTTCTTCTTCTCTCTCTCTTTTTCTTTCTATCTTGCAATTTCTCTTGCTTCCATTTTCCTCACATGTCTTGATCTTCTTGCTTTAAATTTCCTTGCATGTTTTGCGATTTTTCTGGCTTCTTCTCTCTCTTTTTCTTCTCATTTTACAATTTTTTTTCTCTCTCTCTCTCTCTCTCTCTCTCTCTCTCTCTCTCTCTCTCTCTCTCTCTCTCTTTCTTCTCATCTTGCAATGTCTCTTGCAATTTTTTCTTGTTTCTTCTCTCTCCTTCCCGCTCTGCCATCATCTTCAACTTAATCACATTCTCTTCAGCTGCAATTCGTCAAATCTCAGCCTCTACATTCCCGTGTGCTTTCATTCCTTCAGTTTGTGGATTAACTGGTCCTTGCTTTGCTACAAACTCTGCTTTAGCATTCTCAAAAAGTTATAGAGCTGCTAAAATATCTTTTCTGACAACTTTCCCGAGTTTACCACTGATCCTAGGGATAGACACTTGATTCGAGCATTAATCATTTTCATTGTTGCCTGGCCACCTCATGCCATTGAAAAAGAGACCAACTGAGCTTTAGTTACATTAGCTTCTGACAATTCCTGAACAATTGGGGTCTCCAAAAACTCTTGCCCATTAGGTTGTGCCATCTTGTACTTTACAGAACTTATACCTCTCCAAGATATATCTTAACAATACACACAGTCTTATCAACACAAAACTCTTCAAACCATAAATGAAAACACAACCCTGCCATCACCAATATACAAAAGATTTGCTCGATCCCAAGGGTCTGGGCACCAAAAATATAGATTACAGCTGGCGAATTTCATAAACTCTCGAGCTCCCAACTCACCTGTTTAACATAAATCTGTTACACTTGAATATTAACCGAGCACTGAGAATATTATATAACTCTCAGCCAGCAATATACATGAACAATGAATATCTCTAAAGTTCTCTTACGCTATTCTCAGAACCAAAGTGGGTGATCATTTAATATGAACTATCAAAAAATAACCACTTTATTTGGCTCTTAATCAGCGATTACGATCAAGAACTAATAAGAAATACTGGTTATCGAAATAATACACACTTTACCAAAATAAATATATTCTATAAAAAGTTATAGCAATAAAGTAAAAGGAATTAACACCAAAACTAAATTACTCGAAATATTACATATGAACAAAACCTTACATGGAGGGAAGAAAATATTTCTCAATGAAAAAATTATACAATAACATGTTTCTATGGAAATCAATTTATGAGAATATTTAATTTTGATAATTAATGAAAATAGTTAACACTTCAACACTCTTATGGTTAAACGCTAAATGAAATTTACATAAATGTAACTGTTACACATGAGTATTGGATCACGTGGGGTAACCGAATAGTAAAGCAAAATAAATACACTTCAATGTTCAACCTAATAGGGCCAGTTACAAAAATATATGAAAAAAGAATTATATTAACACAATAAACTTTAACAAACATTCAATGGAATCATCAATGTTTACACAAACTCTACACGATATATATTGGATAAAAATCATTAATCACGTTTGACAGTAAAACAATATTTGTACTTGGGAGGAAAGAGGACGTTGGTTCTTTCAAATGGAAAGGCTGAATCTATTCTGCTGCTTATGCATTCCTGTGGCTTATATATATTGTCTTGATACTGTACTTCTAAATAACTCTTAATAGAACATTCTTATAGCTTGGAGGCATGGTCTTGTGGCATAAGATTGCAAACGTAGTAAATTGAAAAAAGGATACTAACCCTGCTTGCAAGGCAACCATCTCTACACTAACTCAACCCACCTACCCAACGAAACAATAAAAAGAAAGAGTAAATCTAATTCGAGAAATTTCATGCACATTCTAACCAGGTGGAAATATAGAATTTACATAAGCCCTTGTGTTTATAAGTTGTATGGGTCAACATAAGTGCAATAGAAGTATTATACTTTGCTATGCACTAACAAATGACTACTCTGAAGAAAGGAAAGATGAATACTATGAAGAACTGCAAAGAGAATTAGATGATGTCCCAGGGAGACATATATATT
>NC_090733.1:23087179-23102179 GCF_036898095.1 Palaemon carinicauda | reverse complement strand
TAGGAAAAATACAAATTACTTAAAATTTGTGATTTGTTCCGACACAGAGACTTACCTCGAAACACTTTATAGGAGACTTACACCTTAGGAGGGGGGAGTGTCCTTAAGCCCTGACCCCGATGGACAGTAGGGAAAACTACGTAAAAGACTCATTAAGTGTGATATAACACTTACCCTTCTGCAATATCTTCATTGTGCTTGATATGGCGAATTTTCGTCTTGTGTAATGAGCGATATTTCTTGATGACGACTGACGGTACGAGAAAGTTAGAAAAGGGGGGAAAATAGAACTCGGCTCCTTGTGTCTAGATACTTCATGTTTCGCGATTGAGCCTGGGGCTTGAGCCGTCAAACCGAATGCAGGGCTGAGATGACCGGCCCGATAGAAAACCCGTCTAGGGACTTTCTCGTACAGTCCTTGAGATAATGTGTGGTGAAGGTCGACTGGTTGGACCAAGTTCCCGCTCGAAGAACGTGCGCTACCGACATGTTCTTTTCGAACGTTAGAGAGGTGCTAATGCCCCGAACATCGTGAGCTCTGGGTTTCCCCGGTGTAGGAAGACCTTGTTTTAAGTAGGCTTGCGTGATCACTTTCCTGAGCCAGAACGAAACCGTATTTTTGGATATGTTTTTCTTTATTTTTCCCCATGAGACGAAGAGATTCTTGATAGACGGGCGGAGGTTTGCCGTTCTCTTAAGGTATTTCCTAATAATCCTGACTGGGCATAATTTTAGGTCCTCCGGGTTTCCTTTATTCGGGATTGCCGGAATCGAAAAGCTCTCAAACCTCGGATCCCACACCGAGGGGTTCTGAGTCTTGGCGACGAAGGATGTGACAAACTTAAAGGTTACTTCCTTCCATCCCCTAGTGTGTTCCCCCTCGAATGACAGTCCGTGTAGCTCGCCCACCCTCTTAGCCGAGGCTAATGCTAGCAAGAAGTCCGCCTTGAGTGTGAGATTCTTGTCATCAATGTCCTTTAAGGGCTCGAATGGTGGTTTCCGTAACATATCTAGGACTCGCGCTAAGTCCCAACTCGGGATTCTAGGGGCGGAAGGGGGGCATGATTGTTCGAACGCTCTGATAAGAATGGAGATATGCCTGGAGGAGCCGAGATCTATACCCTTGAGAAGAAAGACTTGACCCAGAGCCGCCCGAACTCCCTTGATCGCTGGGACTGACATGTCTAACTTGTCCCTGAGATAAACCATGAAGTCGGCTATCACGGGCACTGACGCTTCCAAGGGCTCTATCTTCTTGTCCCTGCACCACTTCACGAATACCGCGCGCTACTGACATGTTCTTTTCGAACGTTAGAGAGGTGCTAATGCCCCGAACATCGTGAGCTCTGGGTTTCCCCGGTGTAGGAAGACCTTGTTTTAAGTAGGCTTGCGTGATCACTTTCCTGAGCCAGAACAAAACCGTATTTTTGGATATGTTTTTCTTTATTTTTCCCCATGAGACGAAGAGATTCTTGATAGACGGGCGGAGGTTTGCCGTTCTCTTAAGGTATTTCCTAATAATCCTGACTGGGCATAATTTTAGGTCCTCCGGGTTTCCTTTATTCGGGATTGCCGGAATCGAAAAGCTCTCAAACCTCGGATCCCACACCGAGGGGTTCTGAGTCTTGGCGACGAAGGATGTGACAAACTTAAAGGTTACTTCCTTCCATCCCCTAGTGTGTTCCCCCTCGAATGACAGTCCGTGTAGCTCGCCCACCCTCTTAGCCGAGGCTAATGCTAGCAAGAAGTCCGCCTTGAGTGTGAGATTCTTGTCATCAATGTCCTTTAAGGGCTCGAATGGTGGTTTCCGTAACATATCTAGGACTCGCGCTAAGTCCCAACTCGGGATTCTAGGGGCGGAAGGGGGGCATAATTGTTCGAACGCTCTGATAAGAATGGAGATATGCCTGGAGGAGCCGAGATCTATACCCTTGAGAAGAAAGACTTGACCCAGAGCCGCCCGAACTCCCTTGATCGCTGGGACTGACATGTCTAACTTGTCCCTGAGATAAACCATGAAGTCGGCTATCACGGGCACTGACGCTTCCAAGGGCTCTATCTTCTTGTCCCTGCACCACTTCACGAATACCGCCCACTAAGACTGGTAGACGGCTGTGGATGATTTCCTCAGGTATAGCGACATCCTCCTGGCTGTCTTGCCGGAGTACCCTTGCTTCTTCAGGAGCCGCTGGATAATCTCCAGGCGTGAAGACGAAGGGCTTGCGGGTTTCTGTGAAACCGCTGAAAGTGTGGCTGTTTTAATAGGTCTGACCTGTCAGGTAGAGGCCAAGGAGGTAGGACGGTGAGGTTCCTTAGGTCCGCGAACCATTCTCTCTCCGGCCACCAAGGCGCTACCAAAGTCATCCTTAGGTTGGTTGCTGCCCTTACTCTGTTGAGGACCTGCCTTATCAGGGAGAAGGGGGGGAAGGCGTACACGTCCAGTCCGTCCCACTTGTGCTGAAAGGCGTCTTCCATTGCCGCCTTCGGATCTGGGACGGGAGAACAAAATACGGGGAGTTGCGCATTCAACCTTGTTGCAAACAGATCCATTACCGGAGATCCCCACATCTGTATAATGTAGCTTGCCACTTGTGGGTGTAGGGACCATTCTGTTGCTACCACTTGCCCCACTCTGCTGAGGCCGTCTGCTAGGACGTTGTTCTTCCCTGTAATGAACCTTGCCGTCAGGATGACGTCCTTCTGTTCCGCCCATTTTAGGATTTGAAGGGCTAGTTCGCACAACTCTTTTGATCTCAGTCCTCCCTCCTTCTTCACGTAAGCCACCACCGTTGCATTGTCTGACATTAGGGCCACCGAATGCCCTCTCATGTCCTCCTCGAAGTGGTTGTAGGCTTCTTGGACCGCTCTCATTTCCAGGATATTTATGTGTAGGGATTTCTCCCCCTCTGACCACGCCCCCTTTGCTGTCTTTTCCCGGAGATGGGCTCCCCACCCGTCCTTCGATGTGTCCGTGAAGAGAAGGACCTCCGGAGGTTGGGAGGACAGTGGCATCCCCCTTAGGGTGTTCGACCGATCCTGCCACCATTCCAAGGCCTTCCTGGACTCCTGAAGGAGAGGAACCACAATGTCCGGGGAACTTTTCTGGTTCCAATGTTCTTTCAGGTTCCATTGAACCACCCTTAAGTTCTGTCTCCCGTGAGGTACCAGCTTCTCTAGGGACACCAGGTGCCCTACCAACCTTTGCCAATCCTGCGCTCTTCTGGGGCGACCCAGAAGGAAGGGCCGGAGCACTCGATCCAAGTTGTCCAGCCTTTCCGTGGTTGGGAATGCCTTGACCTGTAACGAATCCAGGACCATTCCCAGGTAGGTCCTCCTGTTGGATGGGGTTAGCTGTGATTTCTCCAAGTTGACCATGATGCCCAGGGTCTTGCACAATTGAAGAAGATCTTCGCCCTGTTGTTTCAAGTCTTCCTTTGAGGATGAAAGGAGTAGCCAGTCGTCCAGGTATCTGATGAGTCGAATGCCCCGTTCGTGGGCCCATATGGAGACTGTCGTAAAGACCCTCGTGAATACCTGGGGGGCTGTTGAAAGACCGAAGCATAGGGCCTTGAATTGTAACACCTGGGTACCCCACTTGACCCGGAGAAACTTCCTGCTCGACGGATGAATGGGCACTTGGAAGTAGGCGTCCTTGAGGTCTATAGAAATCATAAAGTTGCCCTCTCTCAAGGATGCCATGACCGTTCTTGGAGTGTCCATTTTGAAGGTCACTTTCCTGAGAAACCTGTTGAGGGCTGACAGGTCTATTACAGGTCTCCACCCTCCTGTCGCTTTTTCCACTAGGAACAGGCGGCTGTAGAACCCCGGACCCGGGAATGTCACTGTTTCTAAAGCTCCCTTCTGCAGCAACGTCTTGACTTCTTCGTCCAACGCTGCCCTCTTCGCCAGGTCCTTGGGCACCAACCAGTCTGCCTGCATTGCTGGAACTAGGGGGGGTGTCTCTTCCATGAAGGGGATCCTGTAGCCCTCCTTTAGTACTGTTACTGTCCACGGATCTGCTCCGTGGAGCTTCCATGCTTGCCAAGTGAGTCTGAGGCATCCCCCTACCTGAGGCTTGGGCAGGGGAGGGGGGCCTCTCATCTTATCTCCTACGGGAGGAACGGCCTGTTCTCCCCCTCCTGGAGGAATAGAAAGAAGACCTATACGTTGGGGGGTTAGAAGATGAACCTCTTCGGGGGGGAACCACAGAGGAAGACCACTGTCCTGACGAGGGTTCCCTCCTTCCTTGAGTTGCTGTGGTACGCGCGGCCATGGGTGCTTCTGTCACTGGCCTCCTGAAGATGGGGCGGCGTGCCGTCTGTGGCTTCAGGGTAGGTAGCTCCCTCTTTTTGGCCAACTTCTCCACGACCTCTTCCGCCTTCTTCGTCGGAATAAGCTGCTCCCCCCAGATGGAGCAGGTCTTCAAGGCTTTCGCTTCCCTGTCAGGAATCTTAATGGGAAGGTTCTTGACTAGGGCGTCTCTTCTCCGGAGAATCCAGTTTGCGGAGAGAGCCAAAGACTGAAAGGTCAGGAATTTAAGGGTGCGGCTACCTGACCCCAGCAACTCATTCAGAGCCTCCCGTTTTGCAGGTTCCATGGAGTCTGTAGGAATCTGGGTGCCTACTAGGGTGGTGGCCCACCAATCCAGCCAGGAGGCCACATTAACTAAGTCCTTGGACATCTCCTCCATCATTGCCGACTCGGAAGGGGAGAAGAAGGTAGATGCTGCCGATGCCCTCCCGTCGGAGATGCCCTGGCACAGGATGTCTATGGTTTCCTCGGTCTGGCACGCACCGGTCGGCCTATTTTCTAAAGAGTAGTATTTCGTTTGCGACTTCAAACCCTGTAGGAGCTTTGCTGAGCTGTGACCCCTGCAGGAGTCGCTATTGCGGGATATGACCTTATCAATGTGAGTCTTTCCAATCCCCACGTTACTGGCCTCGGGAAGAGAGAGAGAGGACTTTTTCTGGGCGGGGACAGCTATGAACTTGTTCAGGCCTGAAGTCCAGGGTTCTTCCTCTTGAGTGGCGGGTTCTATAAGGTTGTTATAACCCCTAATTAAGGCAAGGACTCTCCTGTACGTTGAGTCCTCCGTCACCGCCGACTCGTCCTCCCCTCCTTCCGACCGACGGGGCGAATCGTGATCTCGGTCTCTGCCGTGATGGCGGGGTCCACGGTTCCCTCTACCTTCGACGTCCGCCGTCTCTCTCCTCTTCGTGGCCTTTTTCGGTGAAACGGTGTCCTCCGTGAGATAGTTCAACGGAGGTGTCCTTCCCCTTCTGGGGTCTCTATGGGGAGACCTGTCGAGGCTGCCCGGCCTAGTCGACGGCCCCCTGTGCTGGGCGGGATAAACGTCTCCAGGACGGGTCTTAGGCCTGCAAGATGTAGCCCTCCGCTCATCTGGTGATTCCCTGACGCGGCACGTGGAGGTCCTTCTAGGGGGACTGTCTCCTGCCCGCTCATGTGTCGAACCAATAGGCTTGGAAAAGTCTTTAAAGTTGTTCCCTGGGACGAACACCCACGTCCCTTTCGGAGAGACTGGTCTCCTGCTTTTGGGTGTAGGGGAACGGGGACTCATCCTGTCCCGAGATCCTGTGGGAGACCGCGAAGGGGAGTTCCTCCGCACAGACCGACCTCGTTTCCACGTCCCTACTGGGGAGGGGGTTGTTCTCCTGCTTTTGGGAGGAGGGGAACTGGGACTCACCCTGTCCCGAGATCTCGTGGGAGACCGCAAAGGGGAGTTCCTCCGCACCGACCGATCTCGTTTCCTCCTCTGTCGTCTCCTCCGTTCACTGCTTGACGAATCCGAAGAGTCACGTCCTGACGAGGAAGACTGACCCCCGTATCGGGACCTAGCACATGACTGCGTTTTCTTGGGGCTACGCCGTACCCCTGACGGAGAAGGAATGGGGAGACTCTCCTGTAGCGAAGTCTTCGGCAGCAACCATCCCGACGGGCCCGCCAAACCGGGGAAGGCCTCGCCAAGGCCTTCCTCCATGTCCAGTGGGGACCTCATCGGAGTCCTCGGCACGTCCCAAGCCAATGGATCTTCTCGCGGGGACTCCTCTCTGCCGACGCCACCTCTCGTCGCTGATGCCCCTGGAACTTCCACCCAGGAACCTGACGAAGAAAAAGGGACACTATTAGACCACATGGGGTCCCACGACGAGACGTGGCCCTTATGAGAGTGAGCCACGTCCCCCGGACCCCCACTACACTCACTTACGGTCGCCTGAATTGCCTTGGCCAACGAAGGACCGCCCACAAATTCCCTCTCTTGGGAAAGAGGAGCCAACTGTTTGTTCTCCCTGGACTTACCTCGCCCCTTACTTTGGGTAGGGGAAGGCGGATGTACCCTACCTGACCCTTCTCCTGCTGAAGTCGCAGGGGAAGAAACGCTAGTCTTCCTAGGGGACTTCTTCGATGCCTTCTTCTTTTTGGTACGGAATTTTATCCACTGGACCTCGGGCCAATCGGCACATTCGGAACACTTATCCGACGGAGAACAAGCTTTACCCCTACACGAGGTATGCGGGTCAACCTCGGGCTTAGACAGAAAAGCCCCGCATGATCTACCGGCCCTAGGCCCAGGACAACGGCGAACGTGTTCCATAACGCAACACAAAGGTCCGTAGACACAAGCAAGCCACAAAGGAAAAGCACTAAAACACTAGGAAAGCACAAGGGAGCGAAATCAAAAGCACGTAGTGAAAGCACTAAACACACAATAAGAGATCCCGATCACGTGGGAAGCACGTGGAACCAAACACAAAGGGAATCGCACGGAGTATGAGGAGCTTCGTGAAGCACGTGTGTTCACGAACCGACCAGAAAACTTACTGGCGAGGGCTTCTCAAAGACGAGCGACCTTCTCGGGCAATGCCCCCAGGTCATGTTATTTCCCGTTATTCAGGACAGTATAGAACATGGAAGTAGGGGGAAACTACGTAAAAAACTGGTCGTCGGAAAGGAGTTACCAGTAATCTCCTATAAAGTGTTTCGAGGTAAGTCTCTGTATCGGAATATATATATATATATATATATATATATATATATATATATATATATATATATATATATATATATATATACATATATATATATATATATATATATATATATATATATATATATATATATATATATATATATATATATATATATACATTATGGTATGATTATGAAGGTGAAAGATATTTTAAGGCTAGAATCTCTACACAATAATAAAAAAATTTCATGAAGGACAACGTAGCCTATACATAGAAAGAAATTTCAGTTCTACACCTTTATAATGGCCCTTCTGATTATTTATTAGTATTTTGCCCTTCGTAAATATTGTATAGCTTGTATTTTAGGAGGCTACATTACCAGTTAATGTTGCCATGGACGATTGCAAAGAAATCTATGTGTACATCAAATCAACAATAACTAAAATCGCTGAGAGATCTCATGTCCTTTGGTATTAGCAAATGAATTCTGGAACTTTAAAAACCCACCTGTATTTAACAGAATTAATGAAAAAAAAAATTGTCTCATTACTGGAATAAATGATTACCGTGAATTTCAATTAGATTAAAAAAATAATTTTTGCTCCAGAGTTTCTATTCAATTAATAAGTAGAAAACTATAACGAAATTCTACACATTGATATAACTCAACCCCCTCCTCGTTAAAAAAAAAAAAAAAAAAAATATTCAGCAATTTTTTTCTTATTTGATGAGATATCCACTCAATATGAAGGAATATATGCTGGCCTAATCCATAAAAAAAAAAAAAACAATTAAATAACCTGAATTTCTCTTGTAAGAAAGAAAATCAGCTCTTTTTATAGTAATCTTTTTTTCCTCAAACCAAAATTGTGCACTGATGACTAATGATGAAATTGTGCACTGATGACTAATCAACATAAATAAAAACTAACATAAATCGTCGTGAGCTAAAAACTACGTATTCCGAATCAGATTTTCCAGCAAATATTTCCATACAGCATATGCAAAGCCTCTGCATTTCGTCACAGACAATAGAAACCAAAAGTACGCAGTTCCATTCGGTTTTGTTTGCGGATTTAAAACGATATTCAGTGGATTTATTTATATAAAAAAAAAAAAACAATATTTTTTTCATATAAATAAAGATGTAATGCAGCCTTTGGTATACAGCCAAACATTTCCAGTTTGAATGACATTTTTTTGGAATTGGAAACAACGAAAATACAATATAATAGTTTAAAGACTACCTAGCGAATAGAGATATTTAGAAAAGTTCTTACTCTAACATTCTATTGATAAAATCAAATGTTGCTCAAAATAATGCCTGCACTTTTAATTGTGTGGATATTATTAGGACCAGTAATTTATTTCCATTATTTGCAAGCTGTATAAAATAAGCACTGAATTAAATACCCTTTTTATCAGGACTAAAGTGGCTCACAAAGACGATTAATTTTGCTTTGAAAAACATTAGGGTAATTAAGGTTACTGAAGACACAGAAGACAATCATTTACCAATTTATTTTACTCATTTGCTACAAATTCTTATTGCAAGAGACTCCACGAAAAAACTTTTTTCCAATTTTTTTCCTCAGCTGTATTCTAGAACAATAGGACAAAAGAAATTTTCTTTGACAAAGATTCACAGATATGAAGAGCATTTTGGCTTTATGTCCTTGTCTCTTTAATCTTATGTGATACACTTCTCACAAAGAGAAATATTGAGAAAAAATGTATCTTTTAAGTATTAGGACTGTTTATTAAAAGAATTAGAAGAGGATAAATATCAAACTACTTGAATATGTTAATTTTATTTTTTACTGATACAGTAAAAACACATAAACCATATAAATAGACCTACAACTAAATTGCAAATATGATATATCAGATATAATTAGTACGTGTATATATATGTATATATATATATATATATATATATATATATATATATATATATATATATATATATATATATATATATATATGTGTGTGTGTGTGTGTGTGTGTGTGTGTGTGTGTGTGTGTGTGTGTGTGTGTGTGTGTGTGTGTGCATAATATCAATAATAGATTAAGGAGAATCACACCAGTAAAATAGGAAAACTTGCTTAAATTTACAGAAAATTTCAGTAGCAAATCTCTATACCTAAAACTTTGGAAATATTTATCGATATATTCATAAAAAGGGAGACGCAAGATACTGAAAAAATACCACCCAATAAGTATACTCCTATTAATATATAAAATATTTACAAAGAACATATTAGGCCGAATGAAAAGAAAAATAGACTTTAAATAACCAAGAGAGAGCATGCAGTCTTTAGATGCAGACATTCAACAACTGATCATATCCATGTAATTAGCCAGCTAAAGAAACAATAAACCCAGTATGACAAACCACTATGTATGGTATATATACACTATGACTATGACTATTGAAGCTGCTTTGTGACCTCGATGCTCTGAGATGCTAAATCAAAATTAGACAAGAGCTGTATCCGGTTGGCTTAATTTTTCGATGATCTGCCATATTGCTGAGTCAAATCTCTTCCCCACAGGGCCTGCGGTGGAGAGGACGCAATTGCGGACATGGCAACTGTGGCCATTGTACAACGGCAGCCACCCGCCCTAACAGAGACGGGTGATTCATATGAAGGCGAAAGTTCAGTTGATTATCTCAGTCCAGCCGGAATAGGCCGATCCTCGCCTTATCAGATTTTGTAATATTTAGAATGTAGTCTTATCCTAATAACGTCTTTTAACTACCTCCTTTGTGTTCCTCCTCGTTGTTAGACCCTTAGTGGATAAAGTAACTTTGTAACTTTTTTTATGAATTCATAATGAACACTTGGAAGATTTAATCATTGTGTTCAACATGATATATTATCACTTTCAACAATTCCAGTGATTGAATTATTAAGTAAATTTTCAAATAATCATGCTCAGTATTCTTTGTGAAGAATTTTTATTCATTTTTATTTTATTTTATTTATTTATTTTTTTTGGGGGGTGTGTGTGAATTAAAAACTATTAAAAGAAACGGATTAAACTCTGTAATTATCCTCGTCTCCCATATTCCGTATGTCTTTGCCTCCACACCTACAAGGCCACGTTAATGGGGTAGAGATTGAAAAAGCGGGACTCTGGTCACATTAATCCACTTGGATGAATTGGAGAGACTAACTACAATTCGATCAGTCGAAATTTGTGTTGGTTGTATACCGCAGGTGTTTTATTTACTCCCATACACTGTAATGTTATTTTTTTTCTCGCTCTATCAAGTACTGATAATAGAAAAACCTGTTTAAGTTTGCCATCTAATGTTTCACTTTATTTGAGGTTTTGTGCCATTGTTGTCCTCAACTCTTTGTATATAAGCTTCTTATCTTACTGAATAAACTCACAGTCACCTCACCGCTTTCTTAGCACCTAGCAGTTACCTCGCAAAACAAACACACACAAACGCACACACACACACACACACACACACACACACATATATATATATATATATATATATATATATATATATATATATATATATATATATATATATATATATATATATACATATATATATGTATGTATATATATATATATATATATATATATATATATATATATATATATATATATATATATATATATATATATATATATATATATATATATATCCATTTCAATGGAAATAATCATAGATCCAGAGTTACACGAGTCTTACGTATCTACCTGCTTATTGAAAATATGATTTATCAATTTTGGCGTTGATGTATTCTTTAAAAGGTATTTTCTCTGATAGCATCAGTTAGTCACTTTATGTAGTTTGAATTATCTGTATCTCATTTCTAAAACATTCGGTTATAATTTTCAAGTTTGTACTGAGTTCTGTAGCAATTTATGCTATAAGGTAATAGTGAACAAATCGAAAGTTTTCCTACATAGAAATATGCTAATAAAATTGATATGTCTTATATGCCTAACATACAGTAGATGACATTTATCACATAATAAAAAAAATGCTTTATTCTTGATAAGTCAATGTTCAAATAGACACAGTGAGTTGTTTTGGTATATTGTTGGTGAGGAAAGCGAAGTATTTAATGTCATCCCCTGCTTCGTTTGCAATCGCTACGGACCCATTTTGTTTCTCTTCATGTCTATCTTTTGCTTTTAGAATATATTCTCCCTTATTTTGCTCTCGTATCCATCTTGCTATTTTAGTCTCTTAATGTTATTCCCATCATTATTCTTTCCATTGCAAGTAGGACCATCTAAATACATGTTTTTTTTTTTTTGAGAAAGTGGTATTTTAATTTTTATAATTCCATTTTGCTTACCAAAATCTCTCCACCTCATGCTTACTCGTCTTATAAGTTTTGCCTAATGACCTGGGTGAATACTGTCTGTCGTAAATACGTGTATTCACGGACAATCTTTAGAGGTTCGTCTGATTTGTTGCCTATTTACATTTTTATTGAACATTATCTTAGATTGACTCATATTAATGTTCAGCCTTATATTTCTGCTTTCTCTATTCAAATTTACTTTCATCTTTTGTAATACTTTTCATGATTCATTGAATAGAACAATGCCATATTTAAATCTAAAATTGTTAATGTAGTCTCCATTTATGTTAATTACTTCAAAATCCCAATCTAAAATCTTTAAAACTTTATCCAGCATGCTGTGTAGAATTTAGGAGAAATGGGTTTCCATATATAACTTCTTTGTCAATTAGAATTTTCTCCTTATTCTTCTGTAGATATTTTCATTGGTTCTATCTTCTACCATAAGATTCTTAAATTCCTTGTATTTTAAATGCTTTCATTACTGCTGAAGTTTGATAAAATCAATATCTTTCTCATTTTCTATGAATGCTATAGGCTAAATGCTTTTTCATACTCTGTCATTTTTTCCAATAATTTTTTCCATGGATATGGTCAATTGTTGCATATCCACTTCTAAACCCTTCCGTCTCTCTTGGTTGATTAAGATATAGTTTTCTTTCTTTTACGCTTAATATGGTCATTGTAAATATTTTACTTACTACTGAGGGTAAATTTAAAGAGCATTAATTTTTTTTCTTTTTATTTTACGATTCCTTCTTATGAATTAGTATAATGTAGGTATAGAGCAATCTTGCACACAGTGTGTGTGGTGCTCAACGATTTGTGTGTGTGTGTATATATATATATATATATATATATATATATATATATATATATATATATATATATATATATATATATATATATATATATATATATATATATATATGTGTGTGTGTGTGTATATATATATATATATATATATATATATATATATATATATATATATATATATATATATATATATATATATATATATACATACCAAGGAACTTCCCCCAATTTTGGGGGGTAGCCGACATCAAACAAATGAAATAAAAAAGGGGACCTCTCCTCTCTACGTTCCTGCCAGCCTGACAAGGGACTCAACTGAGTTCGGCTGGTCCTGCTAGGGTGCCACAGCCCAACCTGCCCCGTTATCCACCACAGATGAAGCTTCATAACGCTGAATCCACTACTGCTGCTACCTCCTTGGTCATCTAAGGCACCGGAGGAAGCAGCAGGGCCTACCGGAATTGCGTCACAATCGCTCGCCATTCATTCATATTTCTAGCACACTCTCTTGCCTCTCTCACATCTATCCTCCTATCACCCAGAGCTTTCTTCACTCCATCCAACCACCCAAACCTTGGCCTTCCTCTCGTACTTCTTCCATCAACTCTTTCATTCATCACCTTCTTTAGCAGACAGCCATTTTTGATTCTCTCAACATGGCCAAACCACCTCAACACATTCATATCCACTATAGCTGCTAACTCATTTCTTTCACCCGTTCTCACCCTCACTACTTCATTCCTAACCCTATCTACTCGAGATACACCAGCCATACTCCTTAGACACTTCATCTCAAACAAATTCAATTTCTGTCTCTCCATCACTTTCATTCCCCGCAACTCCGATCCATACATCACAGTTGGTACAATCACTTTCTTATACAGAACTCTCTTTACATTCAAGCCCAAACCTCTATTTTTTACTATTCCTTTAACTGCCTCCAACACTTTGCATCCTTAATTCACTCTCTGACGTACATCTGCTTCCACTCCACCCTTTGCTGCAACAACAGACCCCAAGTACTTAAACTGATCCACCTCCTCAAGTAACTCTCCATTCAACATGACATTCAACCTCGCACCACCTTCCCTTCCCGTACATCTCATAACCTTATTCTTATCCACATTA
This sequence comes from Palaemon carinicauda, assembly GCF_036898095.1. Classification (NCBI taxonomy): domain Eukaryota; kingdom Metazoa; phylum Arthropoda; class Malacostraca; order Decapoda; family Palaemonidae; genus Palaemon; species Palaemon carinicauda. The sequence goes on along the minus strand of NC_090733.1, from coordinate 23,088,903 downwards.
ATCTCAATTTCCTTCTCTCACACACCCTTCCAAGTTCTGTCACTAATCGGCCAAGCTTTTCTTCCTCGTCTGGATCTCACCACTTCATCAATATACAAGTTAAACAACCACAGCGACATCACGCATCCCTGTCTCAGCCCCACTCTCACCGGAAACCAATCGTTCACTTCATTTCCTATCCTAACACATGATTTACTACCTTTGTAGAAACTATTCACTGCTTGCATCAACCTTCCACCAATTCCATATAACCTCATCACATTCCACATTGCTTTCGTATCAACTCTATCATACGCTTTCTCCAGATCCATAAACGCAACATACACTTTCTTACCTTTTGCTAGATATTTCTCGCATATTTGTCTAACTGTAAAAATCTGATTCATACAACCCCTACCTCTTCTAAAACTCCCCTGTGCCTTTAAGATTGCATTCTCTCTTTTATCCTTGATCCTATTAATCATTACTCTACCATAAACATTTCCAACTACACTCAACAAACTAATACTCATTGAATTACAACACTCATGCACATCACCCTTACCCTTATATAGTGGTACAATACATGCACAAACCTAATCTACTGGTACCATTGACAACATAAAACATATATTAAACAATCTCACCAACCATTCAAGTACAGTCAAACCCCCTTCCTTCAACATCTCAGCTCTTACACCATCCATACCAAATACTTTTCCTACTTTCGTTTCATCTAGTGCTCTCCTCACTTCCTCTCTTGTAATCTCTCTCTCATTCTCATCTCCCATTACCGGCACCTCAACACCTGCAACAGCAATTATATCAGCCTCCCTATTATCCTCAACATTCAGTAAACTTTCAAAAGATTCCGCCCACCTTTTCCTTGCCTCCTCTCCTTTTAACAACCTTTCATTTCCATCTTTCACTGTCTCTTCAATTCTTGAACCAGCCTTCCTTACTCTCTTTACTTCTCTCCAATACTTCTTCTTATTCTCTTCATATGAATGACCCAATCCCTGACACCACCTCAGGTCAGCTGTCCTCTTTGCCTCACTTACCTTGCGCTTTACTTTCACATTTTTTCTCTATAGCTTTCATACTTCTCTACACTATTACTCTGCAGCCATTCTTCAAAAGCCTTCTTTTTCTTTTCCACTTTTACCTCCACTCCTTCATTCCACCATTCATTGCCCTTCTTCATGCTGCCTCCAACAAATTTCTTGCCACACACATCACTTGCAATCCCAACAAAATTTTTTTTACCAACTTCCACTACTCCTCTAAATGACCAGTTTTTCTTACTTTCACTTCATCATATGCCCTTTTCAACCTTTTTTGATATTTACTTTTTACCCCCGGTTTTATTAGCTCTTCAACACTCACTAGCTTCCTTTTACATCCACCTACTATATTCCCCTACTCTTTTGCTACAACTAATTTTCCTTCCACCAAAAAAGGATCAGACATACCTTATCCCTAAACACGTGTACGTCTTTCAATCTTCCAAACATTCTTTTAGTTATCAACACATAATCCATTAACGCCCTTTTTACCACTCTTCCATTTGCCACTCTTACCCATGTATACTTGTTTTTATCTTTCTTTTTGAAAAAGCTAGAACTTATCACCATCTCTTGCTCAACACACATATCTACCAGTCTCTCACCACTCTCATTTTCACCTGGTACGCCATACTTCCCAATGACACCTTCTACCTCTCCAGTGCCAACTCTAGCATTTAA
>NC_090733.1:23082179-23084679 GCF_036898095.1 Palaemon carinicauda | reverse complement strand
CTACAAAGTAACGGTAAGATAAATAATGGCATTCTTATACCATAAGGGATGTGATATTGATTAAATACCATTCATTTTACATTATTATATATATGAAAATATCATGCTGTCCTTTTTAAGAATTTTGTATTAAATAATTATACATTATTGAACATCGTCAATAATAAAAGAATAGTAATAACATTTTTAAACCATTTCTATTACAAAAATAACTTTATTATCTTAGGAAATAGGAATCTCTAACCCTTATTCTAATATTAATGTTATCTACCAAAATATATACCTTTATCATTTTTAAGTATTATTTTAAAATGCCATCAGTTATAAAAGTCATTTATGAATACCTAAAACTGTCTAATTATTTTTATTATTTGTTGTATATTTTCTTAGGCCATTTTTTAGAAAATGCAATAAAACATGATTACAAACAGATATAATAGAGTTACGAGAGTTTTATTTTGTTTATTTAAGAAACTGTCAAAAAACGTTAGTATTCTTTCCTCATAGCTCTTCATATAGTCATATTATTTTCCTGATATACGACGGCTACATACTATAAAGTTACCTTTTGTTACTTAGAATGCTCTTTATATAACGTACCCACATACTAACGAATGAAGACAAATAAAAACTTTATTTATTAGTGAATGTTCATGAAGTGAATTTGATGGCAAGTCTATGAATAGATCGTATATTAATGAGATTAAAAAATCCAATTATATTTATAGAAGAGAAAAAGTATGAAGTTTTGAATGGTGAAGATATATATATATATATATATATATATATATATATATATATATATAAATATATATATATATATATATGTATATATATATATATATATATATATATATATATATATATATATATATATATATATATATATATATATATATATATATATATATATATATATATATATATATATATAAAGTAAAACTTAAAACTATCATTCTTAATCCTATAGTTTTATTCGTAGCTACGTAAAGCGTTCATATTTTTTTCATTAGGAATGTTTATAACGAATTAATGAGATGCCATCGATTATCTGACCATAAAATGTCACTCCTACGTTTAAAGTGTTATGTAGAAAATAGCTCCTTCTTACCATCTGACTTACTACTTTGAATTTTAGATCGCCAAATGCATAAGAAAAAGAGAACAATTTCAGTCACTTGCTTCTAATTAAAGCCAAATAAAATCAAAATATTGTTTTTTTCACAAACGACTTTGAAGTTTGATTCCAAATATTTTTCAATTCGAATGTTATGGGATTACCAGTCAGCTTTATATGTGATATTCTTTTCGGATATATTGTAATTTCGGAAACAGACATCAAAATCAAGAAAAATTATTACAAGCTTGCAAGTATTAACTGCTATTATCTGAAAAACCCAAAGGTGGCAAATATAATCTGTATATAAAAAACATTCTTTTTTCATAAATCACGTACCCCTTTCCAAGTGGAGATTCCTTTAAAGTGGTGAAAGGGTTTGTTGTGGCGGGATGTTGCAAAAACAACCCCCACACCCTTGAATCACTCTAAACAGACCAATGTCTCCTCAATACAACCTTTCCCCTTACGTTATCAGCAGCGGGACTCTTGGACAAAAGGACAAAACAAAACAAAAACATGACCTTAAAACTATATATTTCTTACAAACTATAATAAATCAAACTAAACCATCCAAACAAAAACTTTAAACTAACCAAAGCTTAACACTTTAAACTAAAATCACCAGCATCAAAAACTTTACACTATATATACCATAAACCCCATCCAAATAAACGCAAAAAACCCTAATAAACTTAAATCTAAACCGCACACCAACTCAAAATATATGTTTATATATATTGCGACACCAGCACTGACGCCACACACAAGCCGAACTGTCTTTTCACGGCAAACTACCACTATATGGTAAACAGGAGTCTCTCTCAATATGCCATATCGGCCTCAACTCCTTGAGTCACAGGTGCCAGTATCATCATCATCATCATCATCATCATCAATCCAAATACACAGGCCAAGTCGTCAACACTTGAGCAGTCAAATGAGCAGTACAAACAAAATCTTAATACAGGCCAGGTCATCAACAATAAATCCACTTTCAAAATTCGGTCTCTCCAAAGGAGGAATCACGGCTCAGAAAATCAAAAATCACTTCCTCGCTGGTAAAGAAAAATAATAATAAATCCAGCAATCACACACACAACCGCCTCCATCCGCAGTCAATAAAAAAAGCATTCGCTCCGAAACATTCACCACTGTCGTAACCTAACTAAAAAATGTAAACAAACAATCTCATTTATACCAACAGTCTTTCTCACCACCAACGATCGTTAACCTAACTACTTTCGCTCGCTAACACAATATATCTCTCTCTCTCTCTCTCTCTCTCTCTCTCTCTCTCTCTCTCTCTCTCTCTCTCTCTCTCTCTCTCACACACACACAGGATTTGGCAAAAACAAAAAATAAAAATAAAGCAAAAATAAA
>NC_090733.1:23074679-23079679 GCF_036898095.1 Palaemon carinicauda | reverse complement strand
GCCTTGTAGGCCTGGGTTTTTCAACACTTTTGGCGCCTTGGGGTGTACGAAGGTCTACCCCAATTAATATCCATGGTCTCATCCATAGAAGGCACTCGATTTATCTTTCTTATAATATCAATTCTCATCCTTTCCGGTCATTTAACTCCCAATATTCTTCTGAAGGCTTTGTTTTCAAACCTACCGGCACTCATATACATACAGTAACACCAATATCACTAAACTGATATATAGCCTGATTTTTATATGTAATTCAAGGCCATTCATTTCCAAATTTCACTTAACTTCCAGATTTGCTTTTCGCAATATTTCATTAAACTTTAATTCTATAGACCCTCTATTAGAAATTATAGTCCCTTATTATTTAAATGATTCTATCTAATCAATCCTAATTCTTCAGATGATAGTTATTCTCTCATATCATATTCACATCTACTAATCTAGGACTTTCTTCCATTTTTCATGAGTCCAACCTCATATGATAATTCATGCATTCTGGTAGGCATGCGTCGCAAATCCTGTGGTGTTCTTCATTAGCTTATTCTAGGGTCTCGGCCCACTAATTTCCTATTACCAATCCAGTAAAATCCTTCTCCACCATCCTCAAATGTTTAATGGATCATAAAAGCCATGAGGAGGATAAAACAACATAGGTGACAACATATTCCCTGTTTACTGGAAATTCATTATAGACCTCCACTAATTTTACTATTTCACCTGCTCTGCTCATGAGCAGACTTAATCAAATTTACATACTTTAGAGGAACATAATAAAACAGAATTCTTCACACAAAAGATGAGTTATGTGATGTCTCAAGAAGTTTGCAAACAATTCCAGAGATATCTTAATTTGCTGAAGTAGCGTTTGTCATGGTTGAACAATCAGGGAGTTCCATGACAAATTACTGACTTAACTTTATGGAAATGCTTTGCTTAAAGTTCTGTTGGTGATTATTCATGACTTTCGCACTAAAGACTAAGATGCCTTCACATATTCACTCAGGTAGATGTTATCATGGATGCAGATATGTGATAACAACAAATACGGAAGATGGCTCACCATGATCTAATTTAAAATTAGTTCTTTTCCTGGGGATACAGCTCAATATATATATATATATATATATATATATATATATATATATATATATATATATATATATATATATATATATATATATATATATATATATATATATATATATATATATATATAATGAACAAGGGATCCAAAATTAAGTCTGGGTGGTCCAACTTTCTGAAGAATGATCCAATGCTACTAATTCAATGAAAGACAGTCATTTATTTTGTAAACGATCATGTTGAACACTCTAGTTCTCGACTTGCGATTAATGAACAGGCTATACAGAATATGGACCATTGTTTGAAGAAGTTGCATCTGAATAATTTGCAAAGGACTTTAAACAGAACAGCACACATTGCTGGAGAGAAAAGATTATCAAGGAATTTTTTAATCAAAGGATGTTTTCTGATACTGTACCTTTCAGTTCAGCAATTCACAACAATTTCATACAAAATTTTTTCCATTTAGTAAGCCAAAAAGGAAAGCATTTCCTGCAATTCAAAAATGGATGCAATGGATAACAAAGCTATAGTGAATAGTGAAGAAAAGTTTGACTTTGAAGAAGTCATGTTATATCACGCCACCGATGAATGTCTTTATTTCTAATACTAATTTTTTACTGAGGAGAGGTAAAAAGGCCCGATCAATAGAAAAATAATTTTTATGGAACTTAAAACCAATGAATCATACATATCTTTGATTAATACGTGTAGGCTTTTAACACCTGCAGAAGGAAGGCTGAAGCCTGATGGAAGCTTTAATACTTGTGGAGACTATGCTGGACATACAGTAAATATAGAAATATTTACAGATTCTGATACATGGGGTTAAAAGTCAGATAAACTTAATGACTGACTCTTGAATATTGATTTCTTATATTATGTTAGCATAACTTCACACACACACACACACACACACACACACACACACACATATATATATATATATATATATATATATATATATATATATATATATATATATATATATACATATATATATAAATATATATATATATATATATATATATATATATATATATATATATACATATATATATATATATATATATATATATATATATATATATACACACATATATATATATATATATATATATATATATATATATATATATATATATATATACATACGTATATATATATATATATATATATATATATATATATATATATATATATATATATATTCTTACATGCAACAGCCACTCACGCATATAAAAAGCCTTTTGCATTATTCTGTGAGAGGCTCTTTGATAAGCAAATTCTTGACAGAAACCAATAATCTTCAAAAGGGTATAAGACACAGGATAAGAGAAGATATAATGCGCAAGAGAAAGACTCCCTCTTCATGGTTAATCGTTTGAAGGACGCCATCAAGACAAAGACTCTCTCAAGTTAAAGTAGTTCTTTGTTTATCAACCTCTATTGCACACAGATGCATCAGAGGAGAGGATGGTTTACCCACGGTATTCTTAGAAGTTCTTTAATGCTGAAGAGAAGGGAAGTACGTATTTGATACATAAGAACGAACCACGTTTGGTATCAAAGTTGCTAACACCAGAAGCCTTGAGTTAATATTTCCCCTATCCATGAGAATAACTGAAAAAAGAAAGACTCTGATTTATTCTAGTCAGGGAAGAATGAGCTATGCATAAGAAACAGTGTAGTGATATTTAATTATGCATAATGTATTATTACCATGTATGCAATTGAATGTTCAAGCTTCGAAATTATTGCATTGGCAAGGATATTCTTCTTCTAATTTAGAGACTTAATAGTAATATGTTATAAATCTTACCAGCATCTAGGTCAGGTACTTTTCTATAGAGATTAGGAATTGGAATAAATACTAATAGTTGAACGAGGCAAATCATTTATTTATAAAATACAGTTGTTTATTGATTACTTGCGTGGAATTTGGAATTTTCATTGCAAAATCGTTACGCTGAAAGTTAGAAATTGATTATTAGAAATATATAACAGTTAATTTACCCATATATAAATAAGTAATTGCTCAGTTAACGTATAAAATGTAAATAGATGCTTATTCACAGCTGGTATATCTTGAATGAATAAATATGTAAATATGTATGTTTGTATATATACCTACATGATTCATGTATAGCATACGGGTATATGCATAATGGTGTATTCAATTCAAATCATTTCAGAGAGAGAGAGAGAGAGAGAGAGAGAGAGAGAGAGAGAGAGAGAGAGAGAGAGAGAGAGAGAGAGAGAGAGAGAGTCCATGGTTATCCATATTGTTTGTGGTACCAATTAGCCTACTATTTGAAAAAAAAAAATCTCTTTCTCGCTCATTGTGGAATATTTTCCTTTCAATGATTTCGATTTTTACCGAGATTAGAAATATCAGGTATTTCCTTTTCTTCGTTATTTTGAGTAAATAGTAATTAGTAATTGGTCATTTTTATTTTATTCATTATTGAAAAAACCTTCGATGAATATGAAAATTTATACGGATTGAAACTTTAAAACTTGAAACAAATGAACGATTTATTTTCTCTTCCAAGGGAACGTAATAGCATTTCCCTTACCTAAGTCTATCGCGCAAAAGCACTTTTTTGTGCCTTTGAACGAGTAAATTACCAAAGGTTTGTCCTTATAAAACAAAACTCAGTCTCCTTTCTCTTTGCCTTTCCAAACACTATTCGGCAACGTGCTTCAAAAATCAGTTTAGTTTCCGCAAAATGATGGAAAAACATTGTAGAGGGGAAAAAGAGCTTAAGATTTAAACCAGCCATATTTAATTTTTGTTCATTCTTTCCAGTGTGGGATGGGATTCTAATATTTCATTTCGTTATTACAGCAGTTTTCAAAAAGCATAAACAAGTCGCCAACAAGCTTCATCTTTCCACAAAAATATGATCAAACAAGCACACGTAAACATGTCAACTTGCACAAATATACGCGTATGTACGTATGTGCATATATGCGTCTATATATATATATATATATATATATATATATATATATATATATATATATATATATATATATATATATATATATATATATATATATATATATATATATATATATATATATATATATATATAGACGTTTATGGATCTGGAGAAAGCATATGATAGAGTTGATAGGGAAGCAATGTGGAATGTGATGAGGTTATATGGAGTTGGTGGAAGTTTGTTGCTAGCAGTGAAAAGTTTCTACAAAGGTAGTAAAGCATGTGTTAGAATAGGAAATGAAGTGAGTGATTGGTTTCCGGTGAGAGTGGGGCTGAGACAGGGATGTGTGATGTCGCCGTGGTTGTTTAACTTGTATGTTGATGGAGTGGTGAGAGATGTGAATGCTCGAGTGCTTGGACGAGGATTAAAACTGGTAGACGAGAATGACCATGAATGGGAGGTAAATCAGTTGTTGTTTGCGGATGATACTGTACTGGTAGCAGACACAGAAGAGAAGCTTGACCGACTACACTCTAAAAAATTAAGGGTATAAAAGGGGTAGAAAAAGGGTATTTCTAGTGGTTAAAATAGCATACCCTATCGGGGTATATAAGAACTATAATATACCCTTTACAATATACCCATATCAAGGGTATAACATATACTTGAGATACCCTTACTTAGGGGTGTATCGTAGGTAAAGAATACCCTTTTACAAGGTACTCTATACGACATAAATACCCGTGTATATTAATTATAATTTTATAATTAATATCTATTCCACCATTATATAGGTGTAGTTATAGCTTATAAGTATATAAAGTAAAAAGGTCAATGATTTTAAAAGTTTGGTTTATCAATTTATTATTTCCATTACACTTGAAAATCAAAAGTATATATATAATATATAAAGAGTGATGGCAGAAGCTGCAAAGCATACCGTACGCAGAAATCTGTGAAAAGAAA